>NC_140932.1:150204591-150502091 GCF_014529385.1 Adiantum capillus-veneris | reverse complement strand
ACTTTCCAAATAAAGACCTTCATCCTAAGCGGCTATCTTGGGCACCAGATGTTCTCAACTATTGACACCCATCTTGCCTCTGGCCATTGCTTGCCTCATTGTTTATTCAGGGGGTAGAACCAATCTAGTGAAGCCATGAGGGTGTTGTACACCGCCCTGGTGTGTGATTAAGAAAATGTCCATCTATAGGCCACCGCCAAGATTTCCAATCAAACCTAAATTCGAAAGATGGTAGGCAATACCTGTATAGCTGTTCTAACTCTCTATTTACCAGCAATCTCTCCATCCCATTGAACATGAACTCGGAGGCTATTTTGTCCGATCCTTTCTAGTTGCTGCTACTAAAGTCCCAAAATTGGCCCAGTCGGAGAAGTCCTTTGTTGTTCATCTTTCTGGCCACCTCCCTCCAGGCAGGGTTTAGCAATATGCTTCCCACCTTAGATATCCAAGGGGACCAGTGAGACATTGAGTTGTGGAAGTATCCAATTACCTCTCCCCATTCCAAGGCCCCTGCTGCTTTGTTGCACTTTCGTGTGAATGTCTTACCATTACACTGGTGCACACATTTTGTTGTGTAAGGAAAAATGTAGCATCATATTAAGTAATTTTGGTTCACGACCTTAGTTCACACCGACTTTACATCAAGTTCACATCTAGTTCACACCAGCAAAATGCACTGCGCATACCTTGCGGAGTTCACATGCAAGCTCACAACGAGTTCACATTTAAGATCAATGGTTGTAATCTTCACCAACAGGGGATGCCCATTTTCAAGCATAGATCCCCTCTAGAACTGAGGTGTCATTTACTCACGAACACCCCCCCCCCCCCCCCCCCGCCCCCGGGGTCTAGAGGATTGAATCCACAACATGGAAATGAGAGGGATGTGTCCTAACCACATGGCCCGTGCACACCGTTTATAGAAGGTAGATTAGCATCCTTATGTGAAGAACGAGTGAAAGGGAGCAACAGTTGTCCAATTATATTGATAAACCACAGTACATACCATAACACAAATATTTAATTGAATTGAATGTTTTGGCTACTTGGCTCCAATTAGGATTTTAGTAAATGAGACATAGGCCTAACTTTTGTATATGGCATCAAAACCTCATGAAACTTTTCGCATATGGAATTAAGATATGGAACAAGTTTCAAATACACACTTTACATGAAAAGCTTAAAAATTAAAAAAATTACTTCTCTAAAATTAGCAAATTATTCGTAAAATTGAACTTCACTAGTTAACTTACATGAGTAAAAAATATTGATAGCCTTTATAGGTTTAAAAAGCTTGATATATTTATCACATACTTATTGAGAGATTTTTCAAGAATTTTGGCAAGCTTAACAATGATTCGATTTATGTTCAAAAGAGAAAGCGAAACAGTGTATGTCTTTGCAAACTAGTTGTCAAAAAATGGCCATGGAAAGACACCTTTAGACCTTCATTTAGCTTTGTACTATTTTTTATCAGCTCATACTGATTGTTGGATAATTCTCTAAAATATTTTCTATTTAGATAACTTACGTAGTGCTAGATAATCTTTTACAAAAGTCTCTAAAAGCTACAAAAGTGGCTATATTTTTGTAGGACTAACGTTAACAATCAAAATGTGAACCAATGTCTTTGATAACATCTTCTTCTTATGGTTTAGCACTCAAGCATGACATGTCTTTAATATATATGTTTGAAAAGATTCAACCAATGTATTAGATAAGCCTTATCTATATGGTTTGATCAATGTCTTTGATTGTGTGACATGCATGAAATGTATATGATTAACCAATATCTTTAATATATGCCTTATCGTTATAAATTGACTAATATTTTGATTGTGTAACATGTGTGAATTCTGTTTGATTGGAAAGTGGATGCACTATGCTAATTATTCGAATTATTTTTCTTAATTGCCCCATGTAGAGATGACATCTGAACAGAAAAAATAATCATGCGAGCAATTCACACAAAGTGCATACTAGCAATCTCAATGTGTGAAGATGCCAAAATCTAGTAAATTAATGAAAGCGACATTTTTATTAAGGATTACATTAGCATTGTGTCAGGGAGTATAGAGTGCAGGCTATGTGAAGAAGCCCACTATAAGTTATTGGTACCATCAGCTATAAAAAAAATTCAATTCACATCACGAAATCAGAATAGTGCTTGGTAGCATGAAGATATGTGAAAGAAGACATTCCTCCCATATGCGATATGATTAAGGTGAAGTTGTGGGACAAGCAGTGGGAGGAACAAAAGGTAAAGATGAAGAGAGTGAATATACAAGACCAATCTGCTTTGCCCAAGTGAGTAAAGTGGTGCAAGATGCACATGGAGCCATCAGTGGCAGGTCAAATGCAAGTGGCACGAGAACGATCATGCGCACAACATTGAATGCTATGTGTGCACATTTGATTGGCATCCCCCACGAAGCCTTGATGGAAGGTGCCATAATTGGATCGCATTCACTTGGATGGAGTGGTTTCTACACATTGGCATATAGCCACTATTACCATTTCATTTTCTTAATTAGACTAACGCAAAATAGTATCTGGTGCAGAATTTTTTCTAAAGAAATTCCACAAGGTGTAGATTATATGTTCAAGATGGCCAATGAATACAAATTCAAGCAAGCTCAATAAAAAAACCCTAGTGCAATAAGAAACCTATTGCTATTGAAGAAGCATATTATGAACATTCTTAAGCATCTTCACAATCTTAAGCAATTAATACAATCTTAAGCATTGGAATAGAACATATTAATTACCTGATAAAAATCCTTGACCACCTCTGCATTTGACATCAAGTCTAAATTCCAATAGTGGGGATTGAGCATGTAAGCCACACTATGAAGTGGACATGAGCACTCTTCCACTTGGCATGAAAAGTAATTGAACAAGACTTTTTGTTATCTAGCAGAAAATGATATTCGCCACTCCATTTCCACTACAGACTCTTTTATTTTCTCAAGATTTTCTAAACTTTGCTAGACTATCCACCAAGTCATCCATACTTTCCCTAGGTTTGGTGCTTTTTGATCAAGGTTGTGAATCGAAACTATAATAGGCATCATTACGTGGTCTGCATCCATTATGCTCCTCCACCAAGTAGGCCTATTTATGGATCCTCACAAACTTGTAACCTTCTCTTTCACTCGTTTAAACTAATCAAGTTGTCATCCGTCAAACGCAGTACAACCAAACGTATCAATTACAGAGCACTTATTATGTAGGAGAGACTCCAATGTGTATTAGTGCATGCAAAATTGAGTGTTAGAAGGCAATCCCAACATAACTGTAATGAAAATGGAAAATGATGTATTTATTGCAGGTGACATGTGAAAAATGCTAAAGAATATGTGAAAGGACATCATTTTCATGCATATTTTATTATTCAAGTGCTCTTTATGAGCTATGAACATTATTGTGTCCGGTTGAGCAATCTGTACTCACTTTGAGCATTCAAAAAATCTATAAATAAATACGTGCAAGAGGAAAATGCTCACTCTTGCACGGGGGGAGATTGTACCCAATGCTTGTGTCTTTCTTCTCTCCTCTCCTCTCTTCTCTCTCGTCGTGCTAATGTAGAACTCTTCTCTAGGAGGTGCATCTACACGTGATTTCTTTCTCTATCTCGCTCTTTGTCTCTCTCTCTCTCCCTCTCTCTCTCTCTCTCTCTCTCTCTCTCTCTCTCTCTCTCTCTATTCGCACATGATTCAATTATATGTTGTGACAGGACTCGCCAAGTATGCATATCTATCGTTTTATGCCGAAATTATTTTGTTTTTGGAATTTTGTAGGGCCACCTCGCCTTTCATTTGTAGCAATAACTGACGTACATATCGCATATATCAAGTACTCTTTATCATTTCAAGATAAACTTTACAACTTGATGCGTGACATTGATTATTTTGGCAAACCATGTGGTTTCTTCACTAGTAAACCAATATTTTAGCACCAAGTATCAACTGTTTGTATTGCAACCATTGGAGTAAACATGTGGAAAGAATCTATTTATTATATTATCAACATTTTTATAATTCTTTGCATTGTCTATGACTACTTAAATGGCATCCTCAGTACCATTTTTAAAATTACAATGGCCAACACACCAGTAATATAAGAACCAATTTTAATAGCATTGGAGCTGTCAATTGCTTTTATGAGCATCTTTCCTCATAGAAACACCAACATAACATTGATTAGTTGTCTTCTTTGATGAGAGATACCCCTCCCCAGGTGTTTATGCACAAAAAGACATAATTTGCATTTTTATACAATTTCAATATACATCAGAGTTGCAAAAGCGTTTTCATAGAAGAAGAGTCCTCAGTACCCGACCTAGCATGGAGTTTAAACTGTGTAAACCGCATTGAGAGAGAGAGAGAGAGAGAGAGAGAGAGAGAGAGAGAGAGAGAAGAGTGGAAGGTGAAATAGAGTGCACAGAGACATAGGAGAATGAAAAAATATAAATGACCCACCTGAATGAAATAGGAAACGATGAATTAATGCAATAAAAAAATTTGAGTATATCATAATATCAAAAATATAGATGACTAGTAGACCATCAGACCCTGTGCAGGGATCAACTGGTGCCACCCATTCACTTCCACTCTACTATGGACAAAGAGAATTTCACTTTGCATGGAGGGAGCTAGAACATCTTCAACCTACCTAAACCAGACATAGGTTGAGGTCGCTTCGCTTCTCTCCCTAAACTCGAGCTCTGAAAGGATCCCAAATACCAGCAGGTGGTAGGGTATCAACACCAACCATACCAATTTAGGTGCCACGCCTCTTCAATGCCCAACATTGGCTGTTTAGGCAAATCCAAGGCAAGATCCCCGACGCATAGCCGTGTAGGTCATTCAACCCCCGATGCACTGTAGATGAGCCTAACAAAAAAGAAGACCTAAGCAACACCCCCGATCTAGCAAATCCGCAGGTCATCAACCCTTTTGTCTAAGACTAAGCGATGTAGGTGATCCTAGTCTTGTAGCGACGCTCCCATGAGAAACATAACACATGAGTCCAATCACAATTGCATCTTCCATATGCACAAACAACCTTTTCCAAGCAGTTAGACTATACAAGGTCTCTACCCTTACACGTCCACCATAAACCATCAAAACCATTTCATGATCCAATCCAAAACCATAAACCATAATCCAATCCCATCACATGGGTGAGCACTCCACCCAACTCAGGGTGATGCACATCCAATCCTGCACTTTAGTACATCACACGGCTGCAAAAAATTTGATAGCATTTTGGCAGCACAACCATATCCCAAAAACAAGATCCAAGAGCCACATCGGCTTCCACAATCAAACCATAACCATGATCCACGAGGGATCTCAACCCTTGACCATAAACCATATTTCCTGATGCACCAACTCTCACACTTGGAGTTTGAGATATCCACTGAAATCAACTTAGCCCACATACATGGCCCTTGAGACACGAATTTTTTATGCATAAAAGAAGTCCGACCAATGACTAATTCCCATTTTGACAAGCTCTAACTATGCATAAGTGATGTGTTGGGGTATAAAGCCCAATGTGGTCGCCCAGGTAAGTGGGCGGGCCGCCAGGTATGTACACATATTCTTTTGTAAAAACCTAATAAGAACTCACTATGCTCTACACATTACAGTAGAGCGAGTTCACCATATTGTCGTGCTCTTCTTCTCGCACTCTCTCTCGCGTCACACTTCCGCTCGTACTCCTTCAACTGGTATTAGAGCTCAGATCGAGGCTCGGGGCAGCATTTGTAGGTAGCTAGAGTCACCTTGCTCAGATTGGAGTGAGATTCGACAAGCGAAGACACGCCCCCAAATCTTGTGGGCGAGCTCGAAGGGCTCGGTGTTCTCAGAATTTCATTCTGAGGTCATCTCGGCCACCGTTCGGCTTCGACAAAGTTCTGTGCAAGCCATTTTCGACTACGTGGTCTCAGCGGGTGCAGATCCGACTTTGCAAATTTGGGGTTTTGGCCTATGACTGCAGGTGCTGAGGATATCGGCACTCCCAGAGTGTTCATTTGTGGCTGTCTACACATCGAAGGACGGCTCACAGTTCTTGGAGGCGTGTCACATACGACACGGGCGCATCTACACACAGACTGTAGGCGACATTCACTAGTTCATCAGGTAGCTTGTGTTTGCTGCTTGATATTCCAGATTTCATCCTGACATTGCAGGTACTTCCACATGGGATGTATTGTCAGAGATGATGTATGTCTGTTGAGGGTTTGTTGGCTGTGAGTCACGCAGCAAACAACCGCCGCAGCGGTTACAGCATATAGTGGGAAATTTGTGGATGTATGACTTTGTGGGAAGTCTATGTACTGTCAGATTTACTGCAGCCTTTGTTGAGGGTCGAGTGAGGTTTTATTGAGCTCGGGGATTCTCGAATGTTGAGATCCTTTCGGTGATACAGGTCTTGGAGCAATCCCTCGAGCACCCTTAGATAGGCAACTAGGATGTATTGACTGTGAGTTAGACAGTTGGGATTGCATCTTTGCTTTACTGCCATTGAGGCATTGTCGCAGTCTATGCTTACAGGACAGTGACAGGACAGTGAGAGACAGTACAGGTGCAGGACAGGTTTACCCGCAGCTTACAGTGTTAGAGAGACAGTGGTTTTTTGAGCTGTTTTTTGGTCTGTTTTTTGAGTACACCAGAGCCATTTTACAAAGGAGACTCTGCCGAAATTTATGCAGAATCTGAAGCTTTCTTGGTTCATTTGACAAGTTGATATTGGTTCAGAGTTCAGTTTACAGGGGAAACTCTGTCGAATTTTTCCCAGGAAAGTAAACTACTGTGAAGTGTAGCTATGGCTGGATCACAGGACACTGCTCTTTACAATATCAAGAAGCTGGATGGAACCAATTTCCCATTGTGGAAGAAGAAGTTTTGGCATGTGTTGGTAAAAAGAAGCAGATAAAACCTATAAAGCTCAAGGGGATAAAACCAGAAGATATGGACGAAGATGAATGGAGCGAAATGGATGAATTGGCACTTTCTACCATTATGTTGACTTTGGCAGAAAGCTTTTACTTCAATGTAGCAGACGAGATGTCGGCTTATCAAGCATGGTTAAAGCTGAGTGATCTTTATGAGAAGCAGAGTGTAGCTTCACAGGTATACTGCTTAAGAAGCTTGTTGACTTGAAGATGAAAGAAGGGACACCTATGTCCAATCATCTGAATGAATTCAACACAATCTACAGTCAATTTTCAGCTCAAGGTGTCAAGTTTGATGAACCTGTTAGAGCTATGTTCCTGTTGATCACATTGCCGGAAAGTTGGGACACTTTTCGCACAGCTTTGAGTAACTCTACACCTCCAGATGGTTTGAACATAGCAGGTGTAGAAGGAAGTCTGCTTACTGAAGAAACCAATAGAAAGACAGTGGACAAAGGCAAAGGAACAGCCTTAGTTGTCAGGGGAAGGACCAAAGAAAAGTACAAAGGTGGAAAGAGGAATCAGTCTCGTAGCAAGTTCCGCAGTGCTAAAGGCAAGAGTGACATAGAATGCTACCATTGTGGCAAGAAGGGTCACATGAAAAGAGACTGCAGAGAATGGAAAGCAAAAAAAGGCAAAGAGAAAGCTGAAGACCATGGTGAGAAGAACAAGTCCTCAGTGAAGATTCAAGAAATAAATGTGACAAACACTGTTGCAGAGGATGACAGTCTAGTGTCAGGAGACATCTACTTCTTGAAGAATACAATGGACTCAGCTCTTCTTACAGCATCTGATGGAAATGCACTGAGTGACTGGATTATAGACTCAGGGGCATCACTTCATGTGTCTCCAAACAAGGAGTGGTTTGCCTCTTATGTGACCACTAAAGATCCTGTTCGGCTAGGCAATGGGCAAACATGTGAGATCTTAGGTGTTGGAGATGTTCAATTGAAGTTTCTGAATGGCTCTTCTTTCACGCTGAAGAATGTGAGACATGTTCCCGCAATTACAAAGAGCTTGATCAGCACAGGTTTACTTGATGATGCCGGCTACGTCACCACTTTTGGACAGAACATGTGGAAGATATCCAAGGGTTCTATGACAATAGCACATGGAGTAAAGTCTGGAGGACTTTACATGATTTATGTATCAAATGTCTCTAAAAATGTAATCAATGTAACCAAGCAGTCGAACGTTTCTTTGTGGCATAGCCGTTTAGGACATATGTCCAAGAAGGGAATGGAAATCTTGTCTCGTTCTGGTTATTTGCCTGGCTTTTCATTTAATGATTTTGAATTCTGTGAACATTGTCTGTATGGTAAGCAAACACAGCAGCCACATAAGCATAGAAGCAATAGAAGAGATACACAGTTGGCACTTGTTCATGGTGATTTGTGTGGACCTATGCCTAACCTATCTCTAGGGGGAGCTTCTTACTTTATGACATTTATAGATGATTACTCGAGGAAAGTATGGGTTTACTTTCTCAAGCACAAGGATGAAGCGTTTAGTGTTTTCAAAATGTTTGAGACACTTGTGGAGAATCAGAGTGGCAAGAAGCTTAAATGCTTACGCACTGACAATGGTGGAGAGTATGTTTCAAAGGCCTTTTAGGACTTTTGTGAGTCAAAAGGTATAAAACGTGAACTTACTGCTCCTTACAATCCTCCTCAAAATGGTGTTGCTGAGAGGATGAATAGGACCATACAAGAGAAGGTCAGAAGTATGTTGTCTAATGCACAACTGCCAAATGGGTTTTGGGCTGAAGCTGTATCAACAACTGTTCATCTTGTAAATAGATCTCCTAGCAAGGTTTTGCAGAAGGATTCAGTGCCAGATATGGTATGGTCAGGCAAAATTCCCTCATACAAGCATCTTAGAGTCTTTGGCTGTGAGGCATATACTCACGTTCCAAAGGAATTTAGGAACAAACTTGAGCCAAAGAGTAGAAAGTGCATCTTTCTAGGCTATGGTAATTCTGGTGAGATAAGGTACAGACTTTGGGATCCCGAATCCAGAAAGGTTGTCCGTAGCAATGATGTTCACTTTAATGAATCCAAATATCATTCTAAACCAGAGAGGGTTGAGGAGATTAGAAGAGTTGTCTTCCAAGAAGATGGACCTGCAGGTGCAAGACAAAATGTCAGGGCTCAAGAGGAGCAAGGACAGGATAGATTGGAACTACAGGTTGTGGCTAAGCCTGAGCCACCGATTGTACGTAGATCTGGACGTATCACACGACCTCCTGATAGGTTTGTTCCATCTATGAACTATGTCATGTTGACTGATTGCAATGAGCCTTCATGTTACAAGGAAGCAGTGCAAATGAAGGACTCCGAGAATTGGCAATTGGCCATGCAGTCAGAGATGACAGCTTTGCATAAAAACCAGACATGGAAGCTAGTTAAATTACCAGAGGGCAAAAAGGCTCTACCTTGTAAATGGGTTTACAGGTATAAGATCACCGCTCATGATAGTCAGCCAAAGTACAAAGCAAGGCTTGTTTCCAAGGGATTTAAGCAAGAACAAGGCATTGACTTTGATGAAGTCTTCTCTCCGGTGGTCAAGATGACTACATAGAGATGCTTTCTTGCATTGGTTGCCATATTAGATTTGGTGTTGCACCAAATGGATGTCAAGACAATGTTCTTGCATGGTGATTTAGATGTGGAAATTTACATGCAGCAGCCAGAAGGGTTTGTTGAGAAAGGCAAGGAAGATTTGGTATGCCAGTTGTTAAAGAGTCTTTATGGCTTAAAACAATCACCGAGGGCATGGTACCATAAGTTCCACAAGTTTATGCTTTCTCAAGGCTACAAACGTAGTGAGTTCGATCACTGTCTATATACAAAGAAGGCTAAGGATAGCAGTTGGCTGATCCTTATTTTGTATGTGGATGACATGTTGATTGCTGGCAAGCACTTGGAAGAAATTTCAGCTTTGAAGTCAAAGATGGCAAAATCGTTTGACATGAAAGACATGGGTGAGGCAAGTCATATACTTGGTATGCGCATTTTGTTGGAATTAGGGTTGCAGAGAAACACACACAGCTTGGAGAAGACGAAGGAAGCTCAAGGCACACAATAGAGAGTGTGTTACTTAGTGTGTAATGGAAAGATTCATAGCCCTAGAGTGATGGGCGTATATACAATGCACGGGGGAAAAAACCTCCTAAAGAGGGAAAAAATGCCCCGACGGTCCTAGTGTGTTCATACACATCACTACCACATGTATATGGTAACAAATCCCCCCTGGAGTGGTGCGGTGAACGAGAGCTGGTACATGAGTAAAGGGAAGTGCCATGCCCTGAGGACAGGATCAGTCCACAAAGGGGAGTAAGCCCAAAGCTTTGCGGAAAGCTTCAAGCTTCTCACGAGACAATGCCTTTGTGAAAAGATCTGCAAGGTTGTCCTGTGTTGGCACATAAGCCAAGCTGATCTCTCCTGCTGAGAGCCTCTCCCTGACATAGTGGTAATGCACCTCAATGTGCTTTGTGCGAGCATGAAAAACTGGGTTCCTCGCAACTGCCAATGCGCTCTGACTGTCAGTGTAGATAGTGTTGGCAGTGTCCTGTCCAACACCCAAGTCAGCCATAAGGCGTCTGAGCCATACACACTCAACCGTAGCTGTGAAGACTGCCCTGTACTCAGCCTCACAACTCGAAGTGGCCACAGTAGGTTGCTTCTTGCTCAACCATGATATACATGAACTGCCAAGCATGAAACAAAAACCACTTGTGGACACTCGCGTGTCAAAACAACCAGCCCAATCTGAGTCCGAAAAAGCATGTAAGTCTGGCGGCAATGATCCCCCCTTGGGATAAAACAAGCCAAGATGTAAAGTGCCACTAAGGTAGCGGAAAATCCTCTTGACAGCCTGCCAATGCTTAGACCCTGGGCTATGCATAAATCTGCTGACCTGCGAGACTGCAAACTGAATATCTGGCCTCGTGTTGCATACATAAATGAGGCAGCCAACAGCAGTTTGGTAAAGAGTGACATCAGCAGGATCGCCAGCATCATGTAGACTCAACTTCAAACCTGTTTCCATGGGAGTGGCAATAGGTTTGCAATCCTCAAGTCCAAATTTACATAGCAATGTCTCTATGTAACTTTTCTGACACAAGGCAATACCACCATCACACTGCTTAAACTGTATACCCAAGTAATGATGCAACAGCCCCAAATCTTTCATCTTGAAAGTAGCATTCAAATCAGCCTTAAATTCAGCAATATGTCTCTCATTTGGTCCAATGATTAGCAAATCATCAACATAAAGAACCACAATGAGAAATACATCATCCTCACGCTTTACATACAATGTGCTTTCTGTTGGACTGTTCCGAAAGCCTCATTTAACCAAATGAGTGTCAGCTTTCTCATACCAAGCACGAGGAGATTGCTTCAACTCATACAAAGCCTTCTTACATTTGCACACTTTGTCCTCTTGTCCTTTTATGACAAAACCGCGAGGCTGCGTTACATAAACTTCCTCAAATATGTCACCATTCAAGAAAGCAGTAACAATGTCTGATTGATGTACATCCCAACCAAAATGAGCTGCCAATGCACATAGAAAATGCACAGTAGTCATACGACAAGTGGGAGCAAAAGTCTCTTCATAATCTATGCCTTTTTGTTGTGCATAACCCTTTGCAGCAAGTCGAGCCTTATGGCGATCGATCTCACCATCCGGCTTGCGTTTCAACTTGTAAACCCACTTCGTACCAATGGCCTTTTTGCCAGGAGGCAAATCACATAAAGTCCATGTGTCATTCTCTATAAGTGCATCATATTCTGATTTCATGGCAGCAATCCAATTTTCTGAATTCTGTGCTTCATCAAAAGACAGAGGCTCCTCAACATCATGTAAACTAGACACAGCCAAAGCATAACAATCTGATGCATAAGATGCATGGCGAGAGCCTGAACGAGTACGACTAGATAAAGGTGCATCCAATTTACTGTCACGCAAAGTGTGCACCAGCCATTTTGGCATACCTCTAGCCTGCTCATGTTCAGCCCTTTCCTCATCAAGTACATCATGTACATCTGCATCAGTAATAGGCTGTTCTAAAACATTTTCAGAAACCCCCATAGGCTGTACATTTGCCTCATTGGAACTTACATTCGTATTTTCACCACTGAAAAGAGGCAACAAAGTGTCATAAATGTCCTGTGAGCTTACATTACTGTCTCTAGTACATGACAGCAAGGGCTGAACAGAGTCTTCCACAAACACTACATCCCGTGAAACCACAATACGTTTTGTTTGCGGATGATACAACCTGTAACCTTTGCTTTCAGCACTATAACCAACAAAAATACATTTGACAGCCTTATCATCCAATTTTCTGCGCTGCACTTGTGGCACCAAAGCATATGCCAAACAGCCAAAAACACGCATGTGCTCAATAGAAGGCTTTCTATCATGCCATGCTTCATATGGAGTAATAGACTGCAAAGCTTTCGTAGGACACCTGATAAGTACATAAGTGGCACACATGATGGCCTCAAGCCAAAAAGAATGCGGCAAAGCTTGACTTTTGACCATACATCGTGCCATTTCCGTTAGTGACCTGTTTTTCCTCTCAGCAACACCATTTTGCTGAGGTGTATAAGGCACTGTACATTGGTGTTTTATCCCACGACTAGCCAGAAATGCATTAAATTCATGAGACATATACTGCCCCCCTCGATCGGAACGGAGGGTGCCCATAGTACATTTTGAGACATTTTCAGCCATAGCCAAAAATTGTTTGAAGCACATAAAAACTTCGGACTTCGCTTTAAGCGGAAATACCCATGCATGCCTGGAGTAATCATCAATGAAAGTCACGAAGTACAGGTAATTGCCCAAGGACGGAGTTTGCATGGGCCCACAAACATCACTATGCACAAGCTGCAACCTGCTTGTGGCCCTAACTGAACCATCCTTTGGAAACTTAGAACGCTGCATTTTACCTAGAATACAGCCTTCACAAACATGTTTGACAGGTGCTTCAAGAGGCGGCAAAGAAGCAACCATATCAGATTTCTGCAAATGCAGCAAACTGGCAAAATTCAGATAACCAAAACGTGCATGCCAAAGTTTTGCATCTGAAATAGCCCTTGAATCTGCAACAGCATTTGCAAAATTTTGTCCACACTTGTCATACAAAGTGAGCTTATACAGCCCACGGCACAAAAGCCCAGATGCAACAATTTCATCACCAAAATTGAGATCATGAACTGTACATCTGTCATCCACAAATTTGACTACAAGTCCAAGTCTAGCAAGTGCGGATACAGACAAGAGATTCTTCTTGATCCCAGGTACATAAAGTGCATCAACAAGTGTGAAGGAACTGCCATTAGCAGCAGTGAGCACAATCTTTCCAACTCCCTGAACTGGATAAGAGGCGTTGTTGGCACAAGTGACTGAATTCCCATGAGGGACAGACTCGAGAGAGGTAAACAATTCACGATGTGAGGTAATGTGCTTTGTAGCACCACTGTCGAAATACCACACATGTGAATCTGCAGCAATTGACAAGCATGCATCATGGACAGCAGGATTGTAAGTGCACTCTGCGCTAAAAGCCCATTCTACATCAACATCAGCATCACAATCTCCTTTCACAGAAGACTCAACAATGGCTGCATTTGTAGTGGAACCAGCATTTGCAGTGGAACCACCCTCTTTCTTCTTAGCCTCTTTGGCCTTCAACTTAGGACACGACTTGATCAAGTGATCATTGGCTTTACAATAATGGCAACGCATCTTCTTTTTGCCCTTATCACCAGAATTGCCAGACGAAGTGCTGCCAACAGAAGCATTAGGAACAGAATTTTTGCCACTCGCAACAGAACCATAAGAAGTGGCTGCATTACTGTTACCACCCTTTCTTTGAGAAGCAATAAAAGCCTGTTCAACTACACGCTGCCTAGTCCTGTTTTTTCTAGAAAGTGACTCTTGCAACAGCAATGTGCATAATGCATCAAACTTGACAACTTCAGGATTTCCTTGGGTCATGAGTCTCCAAGTACTAGCAAAAGTCTGGTAGGAATCTGGTAAGGCATCAAGAACAGTTTGCACAAGGGAACTGTCCGAAATGACTTCACCTGCATAAATGAGTTGCTCATTGATATCCTTGACACTAGCAAGGAAAGTGTCCATATCATCTTCCTCATGCATAATCTTCGACTCTAGCTCTTTACGCAGCAAAGCAATTTTAGCCTCATTGCGGCTTGCATAAAGACCTGCTAGAATATCCCAAGCCTGTTTTGCAGATTTTGCTGAACGGATGTGAGGAATAATGGTGCGCTTCACAGACAACGCAATCAATGCATGAGCCTGTGCATCCTTAACATCCCAACGAGCTTGTTCTGCCGTAGGCAAAACAACTCTAACAGCTGCAATCCTTGCAGCAAGACCTGCAACATCCTCAATATCGCCTACATCTTCAGAACCAGGACGTACATCAATGCCCTGCACAATGTTCCAGACACCTTTTGACACAAGAACATGTTGCATCATATAAGCCCACATAGGGTAGTTGTCCCCATCCAACCTGTCCTCAGCAGCAAACATCTTGAACACATTTGTGTTGTTGTTGTCAGCCATGGTAAATGCTGCACCTGATGTGATAACTGCCCGAAAATAGGAGAAATGGAGCGGGAACAACTTGTGCTATATAGCACAAACCGTAGAAGACTATAAGGCACCTGTTATGCAGAAAACGGCACTGACAGAAAATCTGCACAAAATGACGAAATAGCCTGTGCAATACTGCCCGTAGTGGAAACGGAGGCCGAAATGAGCCCAAATCAAAATTCTGAGCAGACCAAGCTCTTCGAGCTTGCCCAAAATATTTGTCGACCTGCGAACGCTCGCCAAAGCTCACTGAAATCGGAGAAAGTGAGCAGGCGTGTGCTGGAGCAGCTGGCGACTAAGCCCGGGAGGACGTGACCTGCTCTGATACCAATTGTTGGAATTAGGGTTGCAGAGAAACACACACAGCTTGGAGAAGACGAAGGAAGCTCAAGGCACACAACAAAGAGTGTGTTACTTAGTGTGTAATGGAAAGATTCATAGCCCTAGAGTGATGGGCGTATATACAATGCACGGGGGAAAAAACCTCCTAAAGAGGGAAAAAATGCCCCGGCGGTCCTAGTGTGTTCACACACATCACTACCACATGTATATGGTAACACATTGAGAGAGACAGATCAAAGAAGTTGATTTGGTTATCTCAAACAGAGTATATTGACAAGGTTTTGCAATGTTTCAATATGGAGAAGGGAAAGGCATTGAGTGTTCCATTGCCACCATATGTGAAACTTAGCAAACAAGATTGTCCTTTGTCTGAGGAAGAACAGGCTGAAATGGATAAGATTCCATATGCGTCTGCAGTGGTTAGTTTAATGTATGCAATGATTGCTACTCGCCCAGACATTGCATTTGCAGTGGGAGTAGTAAGTCGATACATGTCAAACCCAGGCAAGAAACATTGGGAGGCAGTGAAAGGAATATTGAGATACCTGAAAGCTACAAAGAGTATGTGTATATGCTATGGGAGTCAGGAGCTAAGTGTAAAGGGTTTTACAGACTCAGATTATGCAAGTGACTTAGACAACCGAAGGTCTACGTCAGGGTATGTCTTTACATTGGCTGGTGGAGCAGTATCATGGCGTCCTAGATTACAAGATTGTGTTACTCAGTCTACTACAGAGGCTGAATATGTTGCAGCATCAGAGGCATGCAAAGAATCAATTTGTCTTAATCGACTAGTAACAGATTTGGGAATCAAAGAAGAGATGCCTGTGTTATATTGTGATAGTCAAAGTGCTATACAATTGGCTCGCAATCCAGTTTATCACTCAAAGACAAAGCATGTGGATGTGAAGTATCATTTCATCAGGGAAATGCTCGAGGATAAGCAACTTCATCTTGTCAAAGTTCACACCACAGAAAATCCTGCTAATCTACTTACAAAAGGACTTCCCTCAGAGACCTTTGCGCATTTTCGCAAGCAGTTAGGTGTAGGGTAGTACATCACTTCTCTACATCTCTTGTATATTAGCTTGTATAGTAGCTTCTCTCACACTTAAAGTACCACATTGGACTTTAAGTGGGAGGTTGTTGGGGTATAAAGCCCAATGTGGTCGCCCAGGTAAGTGGGCGGGCCGCCAAGTATGTACACATATTCTTTTGTAAAAACCTAATAAGAACTCATTATGATCTACACATTACAGTACAGCGAGTTCACCATATCGTGTACTCTTCTTCTCGCGCACTCTCTCGCGTCACACTTCCGCTCGTACTCCTTCATGATGCACTATGACCGTACCTCACTCTCCCATCACATAAAGCTAGTTTAGACCGAAAACAATATACACATTCACATGAGGCATCCATATCCATCCATGAGGCTCCATACATCATATAAAATTATCCCATCAACTTAATCATGATGCAAGACAGCCTTGTCACTATGATCAACCAAATACCATAACACCATATATATGTGAAAAGCAAATTTTTTGCTATTTTCGGGTGCATGTATAAGATGCTATTGAAATTATTTGATGCATCAAGCTCAGACCCATAACATAGATTAACACCTTATCACATTACTTTGCCCATAAGAGACTCATGAAACAAATCATAACAAAAAAAGAAAGCCACCTTATTCATGTTTGCCCTATGGTTCAGGATGACTAATCATATACCCCATATAAGTTTATGGACATCAAACACTTGCAATCAAATCACCAAAACAAACCATAAAACATATGTGAACCACTCATCCCACTCATGACGCCATATGGTACTCCCCCTAGGTAGCATCCCTACATGCGTAGTAACCCTGCACAAGGAACGATTAATAACTCGCACTCACAAAGTGATATCAGAGATCTAAATACATTTATCAACAATTTTATTCAAGGTTTTGATTTGGTTGAGTGGGTTCATTCATCTGATGAATCTATATGGTGGTTCTCCAAGGAGCCTGAGGTCCAAAAATTTGATTGTGCAGTGGACAACAAGCTGTATTTTGACCATAACTCTTTGTTCTTCAGAATTTTCACATGACATCCACGAGGGAAAATTTTCTAAATGATATGTTTAATCTTTGGCCTAAAGGATTAGACTTGGTTCATAGCGGTGCCAAGGGATATGTGTTTGAGAGGTGAGCCAAGAAGGCACAGGGCCTCTAGCTGTGAGAGATGGAAGAGAGAGAAAATAGTAGATACAGATAGATGATGCCAGTAGGAACACGAGAGGAGTACTATATCATTAAATATGTGGCCTAATTGAACTCTAACAATCACCATGATGGTAATAAAGACTCTAAGTAAAGCTTAATCAATAGCTGTAGCATTGATAATCAATCAAAATTGGCACTTGGCTCCTAGTCGATCATGATATTAGAGTTTATTGATGCATTTCCAAGACCTAATAGCCACATGCACTCCAACCCCTCAATGGAAATAGATTGGCCATTACTCCAAACATCGGTAATAACTGCCCATCTGCTGTCGAGCTCATCCTTATCTTCCCAAAGCCTCTTTTTTCTTCTTTGTCTTTAGCATTCTTGCACCCTTGAACACCGAAATTGCTGTTCAGCCCTTTCGTTTCTTTGAACATGCAACCCTAGCTTGAATCCTCTGCAACATGATGCCCTTGTGTCTCCCAAGTATGATAAAGAGAGATTATCCTCTCCCCTTTTTTCCCTAATGCTCCTCATGACATAAAAACTCCTCCCTTGATATGCCCTTCCTTCAATGACATCGGGAGAGAGAGAGAGTAGCCGAGCTTCCCTCATTTTCTTGCCTCAAAAATTCGACACACACACACACACACACACACACACACACACACACACACACACACACACACACACACACACACACACACACACACACACACACACACACACACACACACACACACACACACAGAGAGAGAGAGAGAGAGAGAGAGAGAGAGAGAGAGAGAGAGAGAGAGAGAGAGAGAGAGAGAGAGAGAGAGAGAGAGAGAGAGAGAGAGAGATTAGACGAGCTTCCCTTGCCATATCCCTGCTTCATATCTTTCCCCCTTCGTAATATTCACCACACACTTATCTCCTGCTTCATGCCATCCTTGAATCTCCCATGAGTGCCAAGAGAGAGCCTACCTTAGTTGAAGGTGAGGGAGCAAACCTTTGACAACTAATTCTCTTCAATGAGAGAGAGAGAGAGAGAGAGAGAGAGAGAGAGAGAGCTTGAAGCCTCCTAAGCGCCCCTTCTTCACTTGCTTTCCCTCACTCATATCTCCCTTTGCTCCGTATCCTTTGCGAGAGTCCCACAATACTTCCCCGCAATACTCCCCTTTGCTTTGCTAAGTTGAGAGAGAGAGAGAGAATTCTCTCCTTTTTTTGAGGTCGAGTGAGAGTGAGAGAATACTTGAGCCCTTCTTCTTAGCTTGATTCACTAGGTTCAGAGAAAAGGGAGAGAGCTTCCCCGCCTAACTTCGTATCCTCCCCGCAAAATAGAGAGAGAGAGAGAGAGAGAGAGAGAGAGAGAGAGAGAGAGAGAGAGAGAGAGAGAGAGAGAGAGAGAGAGAGAGAGAGAGAGAGAGAGAGAGAGAGAGAGAGAGAGAGAGAGAGAGAGAGAGAGAGAGAGAGAGAGAGAGCTATCTCGAAGCCGAGCTCTCCTTCCTCGTGTATCCTTTTCCACAATTCTCTTTTATTCCCTTCACCACATTCTATATCCCCCTTTATTTAAAAAAAAAACCCCCTTTCAATGCCCCCACAATTAGTCACAATGCCAGGATAGATGCAGCGACACGGTAGTTGTTTGGTGCACCTCCGCCAAAGCCATCTCTGTTGATGCAGAATGGGAGCTTCATGGCTTGTTGGTTAGTTTTTGCTTCATGGCCAAGCTCTTTTGAGCTTCATGCAGGACTATGCGATCGAAACAACTCCTCCCTCACTACTCACTCCTCCCTCGCTACTCACTCCTATTGCCCATGCCATGTCTTCCTCTTTTTTCTTCTGTCTTCACACTTAAACCACTTTGGGGTGGACACTTCCCATGGGCAGCCACTGCCTAATAGGCGGCCATACCCCTTACTCATTTGGGCGGCCACCGTAAGCCCATATGCCTTCAAGGTGCAAGGACATGTGATAGCATTTGGTGGGAGTCCTTCCCTTTGCATTTGGTTAAAAGAGCCAGAGCTTCCTTGCCACAACCATAATAGGCTTATCGTGACAATCAACGTGTTCCAATAGATGACATTTTGAACTGAAAGCTCACAAAGAACTTTTTGTGCTTTTGTAAGGGAACCACATTTGACATACATTACGACTATGGCATTGCCAAGCATAACATTTGGGGTACATATCGATCAAAGCATTTCCAAATACAACATTTGTTATACATATCTTTCGAAGCATTTCCAAAGCGCATCAACCACTTTATGCCCTCTAAAATTCATCACATTTGGCATACATATCAACTAAGGCTTTGCCAGGCGTAACATTTTTCTTACATACTAATGTAGTTGCCACCGCCAAGCATCATATTTAGCATTACCAAACACCCTATTTGGCCCAGATATCGACCAAAGCAGTGTCAAGCTCAACTTTAATACATCCACTTCAATTTTTGTTGCTCAAAGTTATCCAAAACCGCATAGAAAATTGATCCGGCCACAGCATTGCTAAACACCAGATGAAGCATAGACTTTGACTAAAGCATTTCCAAGTACCGCATCATTACCAAGCCCATAAATTAGTTATCCCTGCAAGCACTTACTGCTCTCTAGAGTGCACCATATTTGGCATGAATATCAACCAAGGCATTGCCAAATACCATAGTCTTCTTCAATTCCACGAAGCTAGCCAATAATTAGCATACATATTGAAAAAAACTTTTGCATCGGCCACATTGGCATGCAAATCAATCAACACAGCGACAATCGGGACATTTTTCACCAATAGCAGGTAACCAAGTCGATAGAAGATGCCGTTAAGTTTGCGGGGGGTGGTGATAAAGTCAAAACCCTGTGTCCTGTGTGAGTTTTCCCTTGTGGATGCAGAGCGTCACACTCGCGTCATGACAACGGTTTATGAGATATGACCAAAACAGTGTTCCTACCGCCTACATGACGTGAAAAAAAAAGTGCTTCTTATGTACATACGTGATCATAATCAAACTGTGTGCATAAATCAACATGCTAAACATGATGAAACAAGCATGGAGCATCCTCATACACATCCGGCAAGTCCATACATGCCCTCGTATACAAAAAAGCAACCATTGAGAGGGTAGTCACTCAAAAATCGAAGTAGAAAGAGAAAGAGATGATGGCTGGGAGTTTAGAGCTTCTTATTGTGCTTTAGAAGTGATTACCGGATGTCGAAAGGCTTCTTGCTTTTCCACAAGAGAGCAATGATGAGAGCTACATAGAGGTTTTTGCCACGAAGTTGTTGGAGAACGTGCACACAGTGAAAAAAGAAGAGAAGATAGTAACCAAAGTAGAGAGAGAGAGAGTGTGTGTGTGTTCTTCTTCTTCTTCTTCTCGCAAATGAGAGAGAAGATCTTATGGAGATGGTGATGGAGAGCTTGCACCACTCCATATTTATAGGTGTTGGGTGACACTGGATTGTTGCCCAAGCTGAGAAAGGGCACCCCCTTTCCTTCCAGGAATAGCCCCACAGCTTTTGGAACTGTGCTAAAAAGAAGGTTTTTGCTTTTGGTGGTAAGCACCCCCTATTTTCTCTAAGTTTTGCAGTAAAAATTGATCAATTGGATAGTATCATGGCAATTAATGTGACCATGAACAAACTATGCTGCACCGTGATGCCCGACATAATTATGATTCTCACATACTACACTAGCATATATACGATGCCACTTTTTTTAAAAATAATTCATGTAAAAATCCTATTTCTTCATTGGACGGTTGTTTTTTTACCTAACAATGACTAAAAATAATATTTTTATATTTAGGTCATCCTAAAAGACAAGTTACTTTTCAAAAACGCCGGAAAGCATGAAAAACTAAAAATAGCGTAAAAAGAAAAATAAAATAAAATTGGACCATGGATTCTCCTTGTCCACCGGAATAAGAAAGCAGACTTGCTTTTCATTATAAAGTACTAAAAGTTATAAAAAACTAAAAATAGTGTGAAAAGCGCCCGAAAAATAGATTTTTACAAGTTTTAGCCATAGCTTCCTCGAGACTTGTAGATTAAGGATTCGGTTTTGCTTTTTAAACAAAAACCACTGAAAAGCACAAAAGGCATGAAAAAGTTTTCAAAATTGAACCACAAGCCCGCTTGACTACCGGAACATGAAAATGACTTTGCTTTTTGCTTTAGGACCTTACAACACTACCAAACAAGCATTCTGAATCAAAATTTCATGAAGCGAATATTAGAGACTATTTTTCTTTTTTTTAAATAAAAAAGAGACCAAAAATTTGGGGATTTTACATCCTCCCACACTTGAAAAATTTGAGATGTCCTCACCTAGACATGAATTCTAGATAGTTTAATCTCATTACATCATCACATTCCCAAGTAGCATCTTCCTTAGAATATGTTGACCATTTGATAAGGTGTTCAATGTGCTCGGGGGGTTCACCATTCTGTACGCCTCTATATAATGTGCGTTCATGGGATATTTAAGAAACCACTCCTTTAACATGTCTAAATGAATAAAATGACCCCTTATTTTAGGATATTTTTCCAAATTGAATATAGAAATCCCTTATTTTAATGTATCTCTATTAAATTGCCTTAAAATTTTACATTTTAAAACCCCTCCTATCGAGCTCACGTTATACATTAACATGATAATATAAAGGACCCCCCCGAGGTTCAATGATGGTTTGATTACTGAGCAGTCTTTATGTCTTGACGTATGAGGTCTACCTGCAATAGCATTTCATCCAACATATCTGTCCATTTTAATGGAGTAAGACACTCTTATCCATATATTCTTAAAAGGAGACATTCCAATTGAACATTGAAATGAGAAATTATACGCAAATTCAACTAAATACAAAAATCTGGTCCACTTAGTCTACTCATGCATACAATATGCTCATAACATATCTTCAGTGATTTAACTGGTTCTCTTGGGTTTTCCATCCATTTGAGGATGATAAGCAGTACTAAAGGCTAATTGGGTACCTGTGGCTGAGAATAAAGCTTTTCAAAAATTCAAAGTAAAATTTGCATCACAATCCAAAATTATATGACGAGGTAATCCATGATACATAAAGATACCTTTCATGAACACTTGAGTTGTATCCCTAATCATAAATGTTGTCTTGATAGGGAACAAATGAGTTTTTGTAAGCATATCAACAACCAAAAAAATAGACTCGTATCCCAGATATGTAGAAAATCTTGTAATGAAATCTATGGATATGCATTCTCATTTCATGTGTGGTGCATCAATTGTTTGAAGCTTAGCAAGGTAATGAATTCGCTCGGCCTTAATACGTTGACATGTTAAGCATTTTGTAACATGTCTCAACACCTTGCGTTTTAATCCTGGACAAAAGAAATTCTTTCTCATAATAGCATAAGTTTGAATGTAACCTGGATATCTTGAAGTTTGATCCCACCATCATTTGGAATACAAAGACGGTTGTTGAAGTAGAGATCATTGTCTTCAATATGGAAGCCTTTAATTTGCCTTTTTTGCTTCTCCATGCAATTATCAAAGTCCATTAAATATTGAATACTTTTGTAAAATAGATCCTGAGGTATATTTTCACGAATAAGGTCAATTAAAGAGGTAGTAGAGGTTGGAACAGCCGCTACGATACTCTTCTTATTTAAAGCATCATCCACTATGTTTTACTTTCCCATTTTATATTCAATGCCAAAATCATATTTGTATAATAATTCCATCCACGTTCGTTGTTGCATATTAAGATCAGGTTGGATGTAATCCACTTGAGGCTCTTAATGATCTGTATGTAATTCAAATTGCCTTCAAAGAAGATTATGCCGCTATACTTTAAGAGCATGTACAATGGTCAACAATTCGAAATCATACTTAGGGTAATTTAACTCATGAGTGTGTACAAGATTTATAAGCTATTGGCCTTCCTTCTAAAGATAGAACGCCACCGATTGCTTGTCCACTTGCATCAGTGAGTACAACAAATGTCTTTGAGAAGTTTGGCAACTGTAATGTTGGAGCATTAACCAAGGCTTCCTTGAGTTTCTCAAATCTAGCTTGTGCACGTTCATTCCAAAAAATACTTTAGTCTTCTTAAGGGTATTAGTCATTAGAGAAGCTATCTTAGCCTAGCCTTCAATAAAATGCTTAGAATTCTAATGTAGAAGCTCAAGTACTCATTGCACATGCTGTTCATGTTCTTCCTTGTTCATTAAGTAAACTAAAATGTCATCAAAGAAGATGAACAAAGTCATCAAGGTGTTCTCTAAACATGTCGATCATCAGGCGATTAAAGGTTGATGGAGCATTTGTACGTCCAAAAGGCACGACTGTAAACTCATAATGTCCAAATCAAGTATTGAATCCTGTCTTTTGATATATCTTCCTCCTTTATTTGGATTTTATAATACCCAGACTTAAGATCAATTTTTGTAAAAATAGAAGCTCCATGAAATCAATCAAGTAATTCATCAATCCTTGGTATTGCATACTTATTCTTGGCTGTTACCTAATTCAATCCACGGAAATTGATACAAAGAAATAAAGTACCATCCTTCTTTCAATTAAAAGAAACAAGATTAGTCCATGGAGAAACACTTGGTCGAATGAAGCCTTGTTCAAGAAGTTGAGTAAGTTTTTCTTTGAGTTTTGCAGACTCAGGCACTGACATCTTGTATGTCTATGAGCTGTCTTTGAGCTCCTCGAATAAGCTTTATTGCATGATCAACTTCAGGCTTGGGTGGTAACTGTGAAAGTTCTTTAGAAAATACATCATCAAATTTGGTTAGCCATTTAGGTTCAGGTATTTTTGACTTTTTCTCTCCAAGGTTAAGCTCATCATCTCATTATTTCTATAGCTATTCATTAGTTTGGTGAAGTTCACTAGTTGAAGTTTAGGTTCTCCGCTTTTTGATAATAGTTACCATGAAGTTATGCTCATTTGCAAAAGTCAATGAAGGTTTTTGCAATATATGTGAGCATTATTGGTCTTAAGCCAATATGGTCTTAAGCCAATCCATCCCTAGAATTCCATCATAGACTCCTTTGGGTAATCCCATAAGACTTTGAAATGAGCTGAAGTGTTGTGACCATCCAAAACTAAATTCATGTTGCCCACTAAAGTAGAAGACCTTAACTTTCCTACCCGTAGCTAATGACATTGTGAGGTCTGTATCACGGTGTTCATGCAGAATGAAATTTCTAATGCATCTAGGAGAGATGAAAGAATGTGTTCCCAGAATCAACCAATAAGGTAAAATGCTTAACTTGATACTCTGCTAGGGTTTGAATAATTGATAATTGTTCATTCATTTATTGTGAGGTATGTATCACGGTGTTCATGCAGAATGAAATTTCTAATGCATTTAGGAGAGATGAAAGAATGTGCTCCCAGAATCAACCAATAAGGTAAAATGCTTAACTTGATACTCTGCTGAGGTATGAATGATTGATAATTGTTCATTCACTTGTTGATGTTTGATCACATCATGACTATATATAATTTCCTGGTTCCCTTTGGTTATAATACCTTGAGCTGTGTTGGCTTGAGCTCTTCCTTGAGGTCATTGATTTCCTCCTCCTCTTGGATGAGGTCGATGGTTTGATTTACTCCCATTGTTGTTGTTGTTGTATGGTCCATTTCTCACAAAGGTATTTCCTAGTCTAAAATTCCCTTGATTTTAAAGAGATCTCTGATTTTGATTGAAACTCTGTTCGACAAAGTTTTGCTACTATGGTGGTCTAGGACTAAAGTCTTTGAAATTTCGGTTTGGGTTTAGATTTTTGGGTTCATAATTATCTACCAGTCCTATAAAGCTCGAGTTATTAAATGGGAAATCTCTAGACTGATTGGCAGGATCAAGACAAGTAAAGCATAAATGATCTCACCTGGCCTTCATACATAATAAGTTCTCCCTTCTTTGTTGTGAGTTCCCAGACCTTTTCTCATCTTTAGGACAAAGTCTTCTAATTTCATGGACATGAGCACGTTTGGATTTTGCTTCCCACTATTAGATAATTTGACTTCAATAGATTTACCCGCATGAAGGACATTTGCAAAGTTAGTAAGCCGAAGGCTCTGAAATCTAGTTTTCATAGGATTATGTAACCCTAGTATAAATTGTGCTATTGACTTTTTGACTCATCCTTGCTAGAGCATGCTTGACTAGGGTTAAGAAGTGTTGATAATATGATTCCATGCTCTAGTTCATTTACAATCAAGAAACTCATTCATGTGGTCTGAATGATATGCCTTGTTCTGATAATTCTTCTTTAGTTAAGTCTTCAAATAATCCCAAATTGCCGCACTAGGGTTGACATTGTTCTCAGTATAACGGTCTCTCTTCTAATTTGAACTTAGCAATAATAGCCTTGTTCTCTACAGATGAACGAGCCAAATCAAAGTAATCATCCATACACTCAATCTAACCTTCAAGAACTTTGCCTACATCTTTGCCTTCCTTGCTAAGGGTTTTAGGCTAAGACTTGCGGAGCATAGCATTGATGTCCCTATCGATGATTGTTGGTTGAGGTGCAATTGGTAGATTGGCATTTGCAGTCGCTGCATTTCCTCTAGGAGGCATGGTAGCCTATTGCACCATATCAACCAAGATCGCTCTTAGTACAATACACCCTATCTTGTCCTAAAGTTTCTCTTAGTAAAATAAAACTGACAACAACTGAGAATACGACAAGAAAGAGGAATAAATAATAATGAATGAATTAAATCAATTCTACATCGCAAAAAAAATTCGGGGTTCAACAAAAATACACTACCTCTCAAAGGCTATGAGTAATCTCTAATGGCCTTAACATAGTGTACTCTATGGTAACTGTTATGATCTATGTTGTATTTACTACATGTTCGTATGATGAAAATTATATGTATAAAAGGAAATTAGACAAATATTTTCATATTATAAACGTTTATCCATATATAGCATATTTCATACATATGTAATTTCTTTTTTATCCTACCTAAATCACTTCCAAATGAGAGTCAAACTCTACACAAGGCAAGCAATCACTATTCTACCTACCTAAATCACCTCTAATGCGAGTCAAGCTCTACACATGACATGTAATTTCTATTTACCAAATCTAAATCACTTTCAAATGTGAGTCAAACTCTACACACCTAATTCAAGATTGTGATAGTAATTAGAAAAGTTTAAAGAAGCTTGTGTGAGTGTGGGGTGGTAACTAGGGATCAACTAAGGATGTCAATCATGGACATGTGGACCCGAGTAATCGGGTAGGTATCCATCCCCGTTCAATAACATTAGAAGACTTATTCAGTGCAAGAGGATTCCACCAACGGCTATGCCCTCTCTCACGTAGAGAGAAAAATGATTTGGATGAGGATGCTTTTAGCTCATTTGTGGAGGTTATAGCGGCAAAAAAATTTACATCTTCTAAGGTTTATCCATTTTCACTTGTGAGACAGGACTGTGTCTCTTTCTAGGGCTATAGCCCCAAGCCATTGCCAATGGCAAAGGTCTATTTCCCAGATTTTTCGTAAAGACTTTAGTTTGTATTAGGCCTAGAGACCTGTCAAGGACCCCATCCCAACTTTAGAGTTGATAGGTTGGGGACCTCTCATGGCTTCCCAATTCCACATCAAAAAAGCCAACAACCGCACAACAACCAACATGGAAATGGAGAATGAAACAATCAGATCGACAACCCTCTTCACAGTCTCCAACAACAATCTTTCAATGGGTACCCAAATTCAAGCCAAGCCAAATCATTAACACAACAAAAATACTCACTAAATCAACCAACAAAGAACAGATGATTCTTCTTCAAAGACTTTTGTTTGGAAAACATAGCCTTGCTTCCATAAGCATAATAGGGCTACATTCCACGGCCTTTTATAGACATATTGAACCAACCTTCGTCCGAGACGACTCAGAATGGGAAGGGAGGAGTAACAATAGCTGAAAACGCATCTTGTCCGTCCGTAGAATGAAAGGATTCACCAATAAATAGTGCTTCCACGAATCTAAAGCATGTAGAACTGCTAAGGCCACATCAATAGACAAAGATGGAGGGTTAGAATCACAAGTGATCTAATCAACCAAGCCCTCCATCTACCAATGGGCAACCATAATTTTCTAATGAAGAAAAAGGCAATAGAAAATGACAAAGCTTTCATCAAGTAGGAAGGACACAAATTCACCTAGAAGGACCTCCTTTACACGGAGACAGAGCTGCCATTGCGGCTATTTTCACATCACTTGAAGATGCACAAGCCTTTGTGGTATACAGAGCCAAACCTATAGATTGCGGTGGTGATGGCAATGAGGCTTGTAGAACAGAGAGTAGTACCTTGAAATCTGGGAAATTATATATTGGAGAATATTGTTGAATACAATCCCAAGAGTAGCAACAGAAACAAAACATATATGAATGTGGAGCCATTGCTAGCAAGGATTGCATATCATGCTCTGGGAATGATCACCCAACTACCACATGTGAAATTGCAACTAGATTTTCTCCACAAGGCCAAATGCTCAGTCAGAGTGATAGGGGGATCCTCATTGAGTTCAACTATAAGAAGCATGAGAGGCCAAAGTTCTAAAGAAAAAATAACAGATAGTGAAGCAACGAAATTGGACATTCAGCTGAGTGATGAAATAAAGACAAAACATAGGAATATGCCATTTGAATGGTAGACTACTGCAAAGGAAGAAGAAGATGAGGAGGAAGACACTATATTTCTCTAGTGTGAGTCAAGCACAGGCCAACATAGCAAATTCTCATTACACAAACGCAGAGATCCACGGAGGAGGCTGAAAGGTTGAGGGAAGAATGATGAAAGAAGATAGCTGAGGAGAAGAAAAAAGTAGGTGAAGAGGGATCAAGAGCAAATGATGAGGACGAAGATCTAAACAAGTCACTCAAGCAAAGAAAAGTTGAACGGCTTGAAAAGATCAAGCCATACAAGAGAAGCAAAGCAACCAAAGAAATGGTACTTGGTAGCTCTATGCACCAAACCATTCATAAAGTACTTAAGGTGAAGTCTGAGCAGCGGGCATAAGAAGATTCAAAGAGACAAAAAAATAGATAATTTAGAATCACTAGAGGACTCTCCCAAGGGCAAGGATAAAGCAACCAAAGAACTTCCAAGGGAGGAGACGGGTGGAGATCTGCAAGAAATATACACGAAGATTGCACTACATCTCTCTCTGAGGCCGACCACACCACCACTTGCTACAAAGAACAAGGAAGAATCAAAAAAGAAGGATGCAAATCAAGATAAAGATTCTTCAAAACAAAAGCAACTTGGAGAAAATTAGACTAACCAAGAGGGGAAGGAAACCACTAATGGGAATCAAGCAAGCAAGGAGGCTGAGAAGATTGATCACAACTACCAAAAGAGAAAGAATATATGGCAAAGCAAGATGATAAGAAAAAAATGAAACTACAAAGACTGATCAGCCTCAAGAAGAAGCTAAAGATCAAGAAAAAGCAAAAGAGCTGAGAAAAGAAAGATTCGGAGGCTAGTACATCACAACAATGGATCACATCAGAATGAGGCCCAGTATCATCACACTCTCGAGCCATAATTGAGGATGCTAGCTGCTTGATCAAAGAATTTGATCTAGAGCATCACCTTGATGCCATCAAGCTGCAGTTTCACTATCAACGAGCAATATCCAACCTATGGGAGATTGATGTGAGGGATGCCAAAGCAAAATTTTGGGCAATGAAAGAGGAAAACCAACGGCTCCAAGAGCAGATTGAGGATTTACAAGAGAGTCAGAGCAATCCGGAAGAAGATTTGAAAGAAGAAAAGAAAGAGTTTCATACTAATTTAAAGAGGTCCAAGAATACATTGCGGCAAATATTGAGATGCACATAGAATTACAAGTACTTGGAGAACAGCTAGAGAAAGAGTAGCAGAAGAATACAAAGCTTGGTGAGTCATATGGTGTATCCAAACACACTTTATTACAGCTATTGGCCATGCAAGATGACACACTGACTCTCACTTCTACATCACAAACTCCAACCGCTATCCTTGAGGAGCTCAAGGCAGTGAAATCTGAGCTAGCCCAAGAAAAGTATGACAAATAGGTCATGATGGTTGGGCATATGGATATCCAAGCTCAAAAGGATCAAGAGATCCAGTCTCTTAAAGGCCAACTGGCAAAAGCACAGGTAGACCTTGCTGCCCAAGCCGAGAAGAATGCTTTGGAGCTACAATAGAAGGATCTAGAAATCAGTGCCCTCCAAGCCAAAGCAATTGTACCAGTTTAACAAACATTGGCAACAGAGATAGTCACTACACGGGTAGAACTACCCCTAATAGATATACCAAGAACATCTCATGAGGGAGGACTACATGATTTTGAAGATACAAAGGGAACACCTAATGCAAGAGAAGAGATCAGGAGATGGATGTAAAAAATACAACATCCCTCTCACAAAGAATACATGCAATATGAGCTCAAGGTATTGGAATCAGCATCCCTGCTAATGATAAATCCTGATGAAGTAGTTCTATGGAAAAGAATGCTCCTACCAGCTCTTAAGCCAAACATGAAGGGGAACTACAAGGACGTGCCTATGACAGCTAAGTAAGTGCTTACAATTTTAGAGAATAAACCCATCTAGTGTAAGAAATGGTTTGGGAAAGGCCCACATGATGAAACCCTCTACTGCAACGCACCACAACATCTCCAGATTGACCCAACCTTTTGTCCAATTCCAAGAAGGCAATCCTAGGATAGCTACTTCAACAGGCAGAGCAAAATTCCATCGGTGCTCAATCACCTAATCTTATCAAAGCCCAACAACAACTTATCGCCCACAGAGTCCTATATGGTACACACCTTACTGGCGATGATCACACAGATGTGTGATGTCCCTGATCTGATGTGCCAAATGTTAAGTATGGAGCCTGATTTACCCCTTGTATTTTTTAGTCTTAAAAATGCACATGCCCTTGTTATAAGGAGAAGCCATCGTGTGTAAGAAAAATTAGTCACCGGAAACCAAAAAGTCACGCCTAGTCTCGAGCTTTGCTTAAGACTAGGTTCGTCGAAATATTATGGCCGAACGGCGGTGGCTGGAGTCAATGGCCAATGGTCAAATTCTAGGCAGACTTGTCTTGTCAAGGACGGCTACACATGGGCACATTGGAGAGTCCAACTTGGACTTGTCTACACAAGGGCAGCTACACACGCTTGTCTCTCATGAGAGAGGCCAGCCCTTTTGGCCTATAAAAGGAGGCCTCTCCTACACACAAAATGCATTGTGAAGTTAATGAAACAAGGTGTATATGAGGTGGTGAGAGTGAAGCAAGGCAGGAGGTCCATTAAGGGTATAATATCTTTGTAATCTACTTCTAGTTTGAAGTACTAAACCTATTGAGTGGTTGCTTTCCCGTGGATGTACCCACATTGGGTGAACCACGTATCATGTGTTCTCTCTCTCTCTCTCTCTCTCTCTCTCTCTCTCTCTCTCTCTCTCTCTCTCTATAATATCTTTGTAATCTACTCCTTGTTTGAAGTACTAAACCTATTGAGTGGTTGCTTTCCCGTGGATGTACCCACATTGGGTGAACCACGTATCATGTGCTCTCTCTCTCTCTCTCTCTCTCTCTCTCTCTCCACCCACTATAATCTCTCTTGTGTGAAATTTTTTTCTCTTCATTAAGTAAACTACTCTAATATCTACTTAGCTACATTCTATTTTCTACCAATTGGTATCAGAGAAAGGTTTTCTTGTAGCTAAAGTGTCTCAAGGAAATGATTCCTTGAATTGAGTGGGATTAATGGTGGAGGAAGGTAAGCTCAATATTAAGATGTTCAACGGCAAAAAGTACCAACATTGGAAGATGTAGATTGAAGACTATCTCTACCAAAAGGACCTTTATTTGTCACTAGGCGGTCTTGCAAAAAATCCTGCAACAATGGCAAATGAAGAATGAATTTTCCTTGACCAAAAAGCATAAGGAACAATCTAGTTAAGCTTGGTGTCAATGGTGGCCTTCAATATTTTGGAGATGAAGACCACGAAGGACTTGATGAAGTCACTTGATGGCCCCTAGAAGAAACCATCGACATCCAATAAGGCATTTCTTATGAAGCGCTTGTTCAATCTAAAAATCGTAGAGAATGGTTCAACTACAAAACACCTAAACAACTTTAACACCAACATAAGTCAGCTTTGATCGGTGAAGGTCAATTTCGACAACAAAGTGCAATCCCTCCTTATACTATCATCTCCATCGGATAGTTGGGACAGCCTTGTGATTGTTGTAAGTAACTCTATCTCTAACACAAAGACTATAAAGCTTGATGATGTTGTGGGTGTTCTCCTAAGCGAGGAAATGTGAAGGAGAATCATACATGAATCATCAAGTATTGCACTATCAATGGAAACAAGAGGATGGCCTAAGAAAGATTCAAAAACCAAAAGTGTCGTGATCTCTCAAGGCAAAGCAAGTCACATACAAAGTTAGCTCTTGAATGTTGGAACTATGACAAGGGCCACGTCAAGAAGGATTGCTAGTCCAAGAAGAAGAAGGAGTCAGAGTCTCAAGACAACAAGCCAACATTGGAGGCTAATGTGGTAGGTAAAGTAGAGAAAGATGCTCTAATTCTCTCATTAGACAATGTGCCTTATTCTTGGATAGTAGATTTCGAGGTTTCATTTCATGTGACACCACATAAGAAACATTCCAAGATTACACCAAAGGTAATTTTGAGTATGTATACTTGGGAGATAATGAAGCTTGTGAAATTGTCAACAAAGGTAGAGTTTGTGTAAAAATTGCAAATGGAAATGAATGGAAGCTTAAAGATGTTAGGCATGTTCCTTCTCTTTGAAAAATTTGATCTCTACAGGACAATTGGACGATGAAGGTTAGAACATTGCATTCAAAAACAAGGTGGAAGATCTCAAAGGGATCTTTGGTGGTTGCCAAAGGAGAAAAGGTTGATACACTTTACTTGTGTACTGTTAGCATGCAATCTTCAACTTATGTAGCAGCTACAAAATTCGACAGTGCGGTATGGCAATACCGGCTTGGACATATGAATGCCAAAGGAATGCAAATACGTTAATCAAAGAATCTTCTACCAGATTTGAAAGAAGTGGACTTAGAATTCTATGAAGATTGTGTTTACGGTAAACAAAAGAGGGTAAAATTAAAAAGAAAACAGAGACAAAAGAAAAAATAAAAAACTTGAATTGGTTCATTTTGATGTTTGGGGTTCTGCAAGGACACTATCCCTTGGTGGCTCATTGTACTATGTAATATTTATAGACAATGCAACTAGGAAAACATGGGCTTATGTAATGAAGAATAAATCTGATGTGCTTTTCACATTTCAAAGGTGAAAATCCTTTGTGGAGAATGAAGCAGGTACCAAGCTCAAATGCCTCAAATTCGACAACGGAGGTGAATACTGTAGCCAAGCTTTTGAAATCTTTTGTGCTAGCAATGGCATTCAGAGGCAAAGGACAACCCCAAGGACATCTCAACAAAATGGCATTTTGGAAAGGATGAACCAAAAAATCACGGAGCGATCACGAAGAATGCGGCTACATGCACGCCTATCTCTTGAGATTTGGCGAAAGCAGTAAATACGTATGTGTACTTAATCAACAGATCACCCTCAACGGCATTGGATGGGGGAGTTCCAAGAAAGGCATGGACAGATAAACCAGTGAATTATGTATTTCTCAAAGTGTTTGGGTGCAAGGCTTTTATGCACATAGATAGAAGCATGAGGTCAAAGCTAGATGCAAAGTCCAAAAAGTGTTTCTTCATTGGCTATAGAGAAGCTGACTTTGGGTATTGCCTATAGAATCCTAAAGATGGTAAAATCTTTGGAAGTAGGGATGTAATTTAAATGAACAAAATACGTACAAAGATTACTTGGAAAGAAAACAAATAAAAGATACAGGTGATGAGTACATGGAGCTTGAGGAAGGTGAAGACTCAAGGAGTGCAAGCGGTGACAATGTGCAACAACATCAACCAAATGAGGAGCCTCAACCTATGCCCCAAAGATCTACAAGAGCAAGTAGACCTCCAGAAAGGTTCATTTATTCTTTCAACCATCTCTTGGTCTCAAATTCTAAAGAGTTGGAATCATGCAAATAAGCTATGCAACATGAATCCAAAGAAGAATGGGTGAAGAGCATGCAAGTGGAGATGGACTCATTACATCGCAACCAAACATGAGAGTTTCTTGAGTTGCCTAAAGGTATGTGGGCACTGCATAACAAATGGGTGTACAAGTTGAAGGAAGAAGAAGGTGGGAAGAAAAGGTACAAGTCCATGCTTGTGGTTAAAGGGTTCTCTCAAAAGAAAGGTATTGACTTCAATAAAATAATTTTTTCATGTTGTAAAAATGAACTCAATTAGGCTTGTTTTAAGCCTTGTGGTTGCTCATGACTTAAACCTTGAGCAAATGGATGTAAATATGGCATTCTGTCATGGTGACTTGGAGGGGGAACTTTACATGCTTCAACCAAAGGGGTATGAAGTAAAGGGTGGGGAGAAAATGGTTTGTAGATTAAAGAAGATCTTGTATGGTCTAAAGCAAGCATCAAGACAATGTTACTTGAATTTTGATCGATGGATGATGGATCACGGATTCAAAAGATGCAATTCGAATCATTACATCTACACAAATAATTTTGAGAGATGGGAAGTTCATCATCCTTATGTTGTATGTAGATGACATACTGATTGCAGTGCTAACATACGGGATATCAAAGGCCTAAAAGAGGAGTTGTCTAAATATTTTTCAATGAGATATTTAGGTGCTTCAAAATGGTATGAAGATATCAAGGGATAGTACGAAGAAGATAGTTAAGCTATCTCAAGAGGATTACATCAAGAAGATACTAGAAAGGTTTCCAATGCAAAATGCAAAATCGGGTTCTACACCTTTGGCTAGTCACTTTAAACACCAAGGATATGTGTCCAAAGACACAAGAGGAGATAGCCTATACGTCTAAAGTTCCATATGCTACAATGGTAGGTTGTCGAATGTATGCTATGGTCTAGACAAGACCAGACATTGCATATGCAATAGGAGTTGTGAGTAGGTCCATGGATAATTTAGGTAAAGAACATTGGCAAGTTGTGAAGTGGATACTTAGGTATCTAAAGGGGACAACCACAAATGCTTTGTATTTTGCAGGCACTGACATTTTCTTGCAAGGTTATGTTGATGCAGATATGGCAAGTGACAAAGACACTCGAAGGAGCACTACTGGATACATCTTCACAATTGTGCAGGCACATCATTAAGTTGGGCTTCAAAGCTACAAAAAGTGGTCTCACTTTCTACCATGGAAGCAGAATATGTAGCAATGAAGGAGGCAAGCAAAGAGATTCTGTGGCTTCAGATATTCTTGGAGGAGCTTGGATACAAGCAAGACAATTTTTTCTTGTACACTGATAGTCAAAGCGCCATTCATCTTGCAAATACTTCAATGTTTCACTCAAGGACAAACCGTTTTGAGGCAAGATATCACTTCATACATACTCTTTTGGAAGAGGGACAATTAAAGCTAGGAAAGGTGCACACAAGTGAGAATCATGCAGACATGTTTACAAAGGTGGTCAACAAGGAGAAGTTAAGCTTTTGGTCATCTTCAATCGGTATTCAAGGATAAGAATCTAGGATGGAAAGAAGTCACAGGTTTGGTGTGGAGATCAGTCTCCAAGTGGGAGATTGTTAAGTATGGAGCCTCATTTACCCCTTATAATTTTTAGTCTTAAAAACGTACATTTGTAAGGCCCCTGTTATAAGGAGAATCCACCGTGCATAAGAAAAATCACTTGCTAAAAAACCAACAATTCATGCCTAGTCTCAAGCTTTGCTCGAGATTGGCTTTCTCGAAATACTTCCTTTTTTGTCAAAATATTATGGCCGAATGTCGGCAAAAAAGAGGTCTTAAAATGGCCAGTCGATTGTCCGTTTGGCCGGTGGTTGATGGCCGCTAGTCAATGGCTCATTGACGATGGTTGGAAGTCTATGGCCAATGGTCGGTGGCCGAATTCTAGGCGGGCTTTCTTCTCAAGGGCGGCCACAGATGAGCACATTGGAGAGTCCAACTTAGACTTGTCTACACAAGGGCAGCTACACACGACTGTCTCTCGTGAGATAGGGTAGCCCTTTTGGCCTATCAAAGGAGGCCCTCTTCTACACACAAAATGCATTGTGAAGTTAATGAAACAAGATATATGTGAGGTGGTGAGAGTGAGGCAAGGTGGGAGGTCCATTAAGGGTATAATCTCTTTGTAACCTACTTCTAGTTTGAAGTACTAAAGCTATTGAGTGGCTGCTTTCCAGTGGACGTAGCCCACATTGGGTGAACCACGTATATCATGTTCTCTCTCTCTCTCTCTCTCTCTCATCTCTCATGTGTGAAAATTTTCTCTCTCCATTAAGTAAACTACTATAATATCTACTTCGCCATGTCGTTTTTACTGACACCAAATGCTTGTGAAGATTGCAAAGATGATTATCACTTGCATCATAGAATTCAAGGACATTCAGGCATCAGAGCATCCATGGTAAATGTTCTTTGAAGGAACCAGAGGCATCTGCTTGAATATAGAGACAGAGGTCCCCAGCTACAATGTCATAATGGGAATGTTCACCAGATCATGTTCTTGCCCTCCCACTACATGCAAACCTTTGAGGAGGCATTCATGACAGGATTCTTTGAGATGGATTTAAGAATATTCAATCCACTCACAAAGGCACATTTACCTACCAAAGCGCAATAATGAACAACCCTTTCAAGGATTTGGAAATCCAAGCAGACATAGTGGCACAAGCAAAAAAGTTCGGGAACAACGCAAAGACCTCAGAAAAGAGGACGTTTGACTATTGAAGATCATGTGCAGCTTACACTAATATGCGGGTCTCATTATTATTTTTTTAAAAAGCCTTGTAAATATGAGAGACTCTAATTTTTAGTCAAATGATCTTTGAGCCAACATCTGTAAAATCTGAGTTGTATAGCGTGGTTTTTAGTATGAGCCTTGTAAGCTGACCATTGGCCAAGAGAAGCCCTAGGTATAAAACCCAATTTTGTAAGTTTGAATATAATATATTATCAAAAAATTTGGAGTTTTGAAGCGTACGAATGAGAGTGGATACTCTCTCATACATTGTAATTGATTTTTTTTTTGAGCTCAAGTAATCCAAATTTGTTTCCGACAATTGCAATGTGTTCCTTGTCTACCGCTCTTTAATTTATGTGTAACCACTATTGATTTTGTTATGGTTCATGACAATTTGTCTACGAGCTAAATTTGTTCTTTTGAGTGCGTTAATGGTTGTATTTTGACGTTTTGACCATAGGAGAGTCTTCCTAAACAATAGGACGACCTTTTTGGATTGTCTTGTTGCAATTTTTAGGACCTTAATCATGATGGATCTTGATTTTAATACTTTGTTGGAATGCAACCAAACTTGGTAGAAATACTGCTCCTAGGAGAGGTTTCTTAGACCTCCTCTTAAAGTTTCATTGCATTTGGACTTCATTTGAGTGCCGAAATGGCGTGATGACCAAGAGCTATGAGACAGAACATAGACAGATTGCTTGAGTAGAGAATGATAGATTTGCTAGTGCTAGAGATGGCTTTGTTCCGTAGGTTCCCTAAAGAGTCTATGTTACCCATTCAAGTCGCTTCCCTGAGTATTGAGATTATGTTAGTGCTAGATAGCTATGCTACAAACGTTCGATCACGACTACCCGCTAACAATCACCGACAGTCATCATACTTGACATGCCTTTGGTGCATACACATATCTTTGCCAATGCTACTACAACTGGACTACACCAACTTGGTCTACCTATTGAAGAGATAGCACACTTATCCATCCAACTCACTCACTAGTGGTTCACAATAGACTGTTGTACTAGTTTTCCCATCATGTTGTACTTTCCCTTTTCTACTTTGTTTGTAGACTTTCTATCTTGAGTTAGCAAAGAAGAAGAAGCAGGTTCTCCTCCATTTGAGTGTGTGTGTGGGTATGTGTGTGCATGCACGCACGCACGCATGAACGCGTGCTTGCAAGAGCTCAAACTCTCTTTTTCTCTATCTCTTAACATGGTATGAGAGGTTGGTTTTGTATGAGGATAGCAGTAAGTAGGAGCAGCAAAAGAGAGTTCGTGTCGAGATTCTTACAAGAGCCATTGTCAAATGATCTTCAATTTAGGTACTTTTTAAAGATTGTGTATTTTTGGTTTGTGTACAATCCTTTGGACTACCACTATGTAGCAAAATTTCCATTTTGGGTGTATTTTGGGCCCCATATTGGAGTTAGAGTGCATTTGCATGCCAAAAAAGTAAGATTCATTTGCAGATCTATATTTTTTTTATGCACAAAGTTTGGTTTTGGCTTCAATGTTCATAAATACTATTTAGTATTTTGAAATAGATGTATATATGTATACTATGGCTATAGGTGGTAAATGACTATTTTTAGTAGGCTGCTCAGAGGCTTTGTGAAGTGTTGAAAACATGTCGTCCAACAATGATGGCCTTAACCAGATTGTTAGTAAGAATCTGGACAAGAGAAACTTCCATGCTTGGAAGTTCAAATGACCAATTTCCTTATGGTAAAAGGTTATTGGGAGTACATTGATGGAGAGCATGAGATAACACCAAAATGCAATTGTTGTGCAGATAAATGTGTTTAATTATTGGAACTAGGGAGCTCCTAAGGTCATGATTGTATTTTTACAAGTGTGCAAGACACTATGATTGGGCACATATAAGATGCTCATACCCGTAAGAATGTGACCAACACAAAAGTAAGGAAGACTAAGCTAAATACAATGCAAAAGAAAAATATATCTATCAATGACTATTCATTGAAGATAAAGAACATATGTGATTCCCTTGCATCAATTGTTGTTACAATTGATTATGATGTTAACATGAAAGTATGTTTGCAAGGTTTAGGTCCAGAATACAAACAATTTAAGACTAGTATTCATCTTTGAGAAAACATTCCCACGGTCACAAATTTGGTGTCCTTATTACTAATTATAAAAGAAAAGACACTTGAGTAAAATTCCTTTATGCAAGGGAAAAATAATTATGAACAAGTTCTTTTTAACAATAGAGGAAGTCAAAAAGAGAACAGGGTACATGCCATGGAAGGAGGCGGTTGAGGATGAAGCAACCACCAAGCATAGTAGCAAAATATTTTTAGAGACAAAACACAAGTGGTCAAGGAAATTTTCAAGGCAGGGGGAGTCCAAGAGGTCGTGGTAATGTACAACGTAACAATACAAGTCAACATGGGAATGTTGTATGTTGGGGCTGTGGAAGACATGGTCACTTTTGAATGTGATTGCATAGATAGGAGACAACCGAACAATCATGCAACTACTAGTAGAAATGTAGATGAGCATAAGAAACTATTTGTGGTGTTTCATATGTCAAATACTATGTCTAAAAATCTGGAAAAATCTTGTGATAATATCTGGTATATGGACTCGAATGCATCAAACTACATGACCAATCATGGTGAGTGGCTCAAGGAAATGCAGATTTTGTAGAGTCCTAGATATGTAGAGATTGGGCATGATATTGTACATCCCATTATGTATACAATAAATGTACCATTGTCTATGACAATGGTAAAGTAATGTACCTCACTCATCTACTTCGTATACCTAATATCACAAAGAATTTAGTTTATGTTGGATAGTTGGCTGAGTATGGTCTGCAAGTCAAGTCTACCTTTGATGGTCTCTTTGTTGAAGAGCATAAGAAGGATGGAAATTTGGTTGCACAAGGAAAGAAAGTGGGAAGAATGTTTACTTTGAATTTAAATGTGCCCAAGGTAAGTGTTGCCATGCTTGCACAAGGTACATGTATTTTTGCATATATTGAGATCTAGCACATATGTATTGGCCATGTAAACTTACAAAGGCTAAAGATGATGCAAATTAAAAATATGGTTACAAGTTTGCCAGCCCCTGAAGTTGCTAAAATTCACACAAAAAATTGAGGCTTGTCAGTTTGGGAACCATGAAAAAGCATTGCTTCCTTATGAAAAGCATGTACAAAAAAATGCATTGGATTTAGTAAATAAAGATGTATGGAGTTCATATAGATGGTTGCAAGTTTTCCAGCCTTTAAAATGCATACAAAAAATTGAGGCTTGCTAGTTTGGGAAGCATGCAAAAGCATCGCTTCCTTATGAAAAGCATGTTTAAAAAAATGAATTGGATTTAATACATATAGATATTTGTATGGGGTCTGGCAAAGATTGCATCTATGGGTTGATGAAGGTAATATGTGTATCAATAACCATACAAGGAAGGTATGGGTCTATTTCATGAAGCAAAAAATTGATGTGTTCATGCACTTTCATAATTTTAAGGCTTTGACTAAAAAAGATACTAGAAAAACATATAAAGTGCCTAGGGTCATATGGAGGGAAAGAATACTTCTCCAATGCGTTTAATGGTTTTTTGAAAAAGCATGGAATTTAGAGGCAATTTTCATGTAGGTACACTTTGCAACAAAATGGTGTTGCTACGTAGAAGAATAGACACTTAGTAGAAGTTACTAGAGTATTGATGAATGGGAAGAATGTGCCTCATTACTATTAGGCTGAGGTTGTTTCCAAAAATATTTGCATTATAAACATGACCCCTACTATTGTGGTATATGATATGTACCAAAAGAGAAGTTTTGTGGTGAAAAATTGAATGTATTAGATTTTAAAGTGTTTGAATATATTGCTTATGTGTATCTGCCGGATGAGCTGAGAAGTAAGCTTCATCTAAAAGCAAAAAGATGTAACAGCTTATTAGTAAATATGGGAATCTCATAATTCCACTTTGTAAATGTGGTGAAGTTTTATCCACGATATAGTACTTTTTTGCTATGTGTTTCAATCATTATTATTTTCTTTCCAACCATAAAAATTGTCGATGAGATACTACTTGTTGTATCTTTGAATCATCTCATTAACTTACTATCATAAATGTGGATAAATGTGTAGAGAAACTTTTAGAAAGACCATAGATCTTTAGATCAAACTATGGTGAGTTACTATGGCAAGTTGAAATTGCACCCAAAATGCATTATTTTTTGAGTAATCACTTCAACTCCATCAGATCCATTGTTGAGTAGGTTTGACATTGTGAACAAAAATTTTGCAACAAACTATTTGATCAAGCCCAAGCAATGTCATGTCTCTCTCTAAAAATGTGTTGTCAAAGATGCATCTTGATGAAAATCTATTGTGTGAAGTTTCCAGTTTTTACAACTTAGCGTTGTTCACTCTATCAGAGTGAGTTTACATCATGGGGCTTTGATATCATCCTTGGTGGGAATACTTTTTTTGTAAGCTATCTAAGAAATGTTTAGCAGATCCTCCATTTATGTAACTCTTGTTATAGCCCAACTCTTGAGCTATGTGCATAGCTTCCATGTCCTTTAAAGTTGATGTCAAAGGAAGTTTATGTAGCTTTGATCTTTGAGAACCATTTGATGGAAAAAGAGCATGCTTTTTGGGATTTTGCAAAACAACATCGTAACAGTAGGCCATTAAGATCCAAGATAACACATAGCTTTGATGAAGTTTTAAATAACGATGAAGTTGTCATGATAACATGTGCTACATATGTCAAAAGCCAAAAAGACATTGCTTAGTCAAAATTCCACAATCATATATTTCTTAGAGGCTTATGCTTGACAAAAAGTACTATCTACAATTTCTCCTTGCAATCAAATAGTTTCACTCAACAATGCACATTTAAACAATTGTTTGAGGGGTGATAGCTCTCTTCTATACTTAGCAATTATATTTTAAACTTTGGTGTCATTAACAATTCGATGCAATAAGGAAGATATGTAATTAGACGTTAAGTTTTCTCAAGTAGATGTCTTTTGCACATCCCAAGGATAATTTGTGCATATAGCTAGATCTACTGTCATGGCCCATAAGTCATTTTGTACTATGTAAAGAATGTCTAGCCAAGGATTCTTCAACAAAGTAGACTTATACAAATGCACCTTGTTGATGTCTATAGCACGCTTGATTATTGACAACTCATACCTCGTACACAAAGTAAGGTATAACATGCTATTTGAAAAATAAATCCCTTTCATCTTTGAAGATGAAGTTTGTGTCAAAAATTCTTTGGTTAAATACCAAATACATAGGTTTTGAGAATGTGGAGCAAACTTGCTCATTTTGGTTTTGAACATGTGGACAAAACTTGCCCACTTAGTTTTTAACCATGTGGTCAGAACGAGCACATGTATTGATTGGGGGAAAGTTTCTCTTTAGAGGTTCGAGCATTTAAAAATGCGCTTGCTTAGCTTTTAAACACGTGGTTTTTTTTTTTAACATTCTCTTTTGTTTTTTGACCACTCTTTTGAACTAAAACTACTCTCTCCGTATGGTCAAAACCTAGGTGAGTGTGTCTTCTTTTTGAAGTGCAATAGCTACTCTCTCCACACGGTCAAATACTCTCTTTTTAAAGTGCGACTACTCTCTCCACATGGTCAAAACCTAGGTGAGTGTGTTCTTTTTTCATATGTTCAAAACATATGAGTGAGTGTGTCTTCTTTTTGAAGTGCAATAGCTACTCTCTCCACACGGTCAACTACTCTCTTTTTGAAGTGCGACTACTCTCTCCACATGGTCAAAACCTAGGTGAGTGTTGTCTTCCACATGTTCAAAACCTATGAGTGAGTTTTTCAATTGGTAAACACATAAGTTGATGATTGTGAGAAAGAGATTATTTAAAGAAACAATAGTTGCAAATGAACATAGTAAAAGAATTTGCCCATAAAATCAAAACTAACATGTCACCATGACTACAACAGGTAAGAAATATCTCATATACCTGAGATGACTAATCAAATGGCTTATGTACCTACAACATTGTTTACACCTTCTAATTTTCATTGCATTCTCCTTTGAGCATGTGGTTAAGTTTTTTCACTACCTTACAGATTTTGATATTTGAAAATACTATTTAAAAATTCATATGAACGCTTTTGACAAGATCATTCACTTTCACTTCTTCAGCTTGGGTTTTAAGTAAATGGATAAAACACTTGCACAAATATAACTTAAGCCATTGAATCCTAGAAATCTGTCTATTTTGAGTGGTGTGAAATAAACAAAAGTGAATTCATAGGCAATAGTTGCCATTTTAGCTTTTGCTGCCATGTGATTATGATTAACAACAAATTGGAGCCACTACCTTAAGACACTTTTTTAAGAACATACCCATTAAGATGTATTGCAAACAAAATTGTAGTATGAAATAGTACATAAACCTAAGGGACACACTTGAAGGAGGACACACACACACACACACACAAACACACACAATTGATCTTATTCATGTAGGTCAGGTGAGGAGGAACATCCTCACTGCGCTTTTGATCATGTGAACACAACTTTGGTCCGAGAGAGAGAGAGAGAGAGAGAGAGAGAGAGAGAGAGAGAGAGAGAGAGAGAGAGAGAGAGAGAGAGAGAGAGAGAGCACAAAACGTAGTCATTGAGGCTTTGAAAACTTAGTCACTCAGGGAAAACTAGGAGAGACACCCTCACCAAAGTCTTCACCATGTGGACAAAACTGAGGGATGGAGCGAGAGAGAGAGAGAGAGAGAGAGAGAGAGAGAGAGAGAGATTAAATTTGACATCCCCTCTTATAGAACCATATATTGACACTTGACCCAAAATAGATAAGACCTAAAGGACAGTGACAATATACAAAGACAAAATCGACACGATCCAAAATTTTATAATTTAAGCTGGTACATCCAATTCTCGGAGGAGACTAATTGAGTCTCAGGATCCATGAAAGAATAGACCTATACCTGCCACCATCCACCACAAGCAGCCAGTTAGAACATGGGCAACCTTGATGGGAAGACAGGTATCCAAACAATCTATTCTACTTGTTATTGTTGTCACATAGCCTTAAACCCCTTCACTCTCCTTATATACATTTCGAGGGAGTTTTTTCTTTGCTTCTCTATCAGGCATGATCCGTTTTTTAATGGTATTTTCCACAATAGGTTTGTTTGGCAGACTTTCCTCTACTATAATTTCATTGGTACATTGGTTGTTTCTGGTTTGATGATGAAAATTGATTTGTATCCTTCCGAAAAATCACGTATGGCAGAGGGATGTGGCTTTCCATTGGATAAGTAGCATCTCTCGTGAGTTTTTGGGCTCGCATTCTCAAAGGATGGTATATCCCCCATAGTTTGGCTTTCGATAGAAATCATCATACCCTATAGTACAATTTCATAAACCAGATTTTGTCTATTAGTGGTCTATGCTAGATGCTAGTTTCTAAGAGTAACTAGAGAAACCTCAGGCAGAAAACAACATTTTCATAGTAACTACCTATGAAATTGGACACCCTACCCCCTAAGTGGATAGAATGATAGCCTAAGAGGATAAAGAGAGAGATATAGATAAAAAAAGGGGGTCATATAGAGAAAAAATATAGTAGCGGAGCTTCATTTTGGGGTTATATAAAGGATAAGATATATTTTGCCAAAATTTTGGCAGAGTTTCATTTGTAAGTGGACCCATTTTTCAAAAAGTTAACCAACCCTCCTTTTGTAGGAGCCTCACATGAGGATTTTGTTTAAATGATAAATCTAAAACCACCCAACCAAGTATGTACGTAATTTCCAAGACACGGTTATGTCAAACCTTTAAAAATTTAGACAGTCTTTTACTTTTAGCAAAATTTTCCAGAGTTTTGTTTGTACTTAGACATGTTTTTCAAATTAAACCTTCCCTCCTCTCTGAGGAGCCTCACATGAGGATTTTCTTCCATGCGCATACTAGTTAGCATACCATTTCCAAAATAGCTTACTTTATAGGTTCATAGTTAAAAAAAAGTACAGTAGACTTTTCCTAAATGGTTAAGACCAATACTTAAAATTAGGTTTTGTTTACAAACTCTTAGTGTCTATAAAAACTTAAAAAGAAATGATGCAAAATTCTGGTTGAACACCCTCTGAGTAGACCGAAAGTTGAGAGCTCAGGGTCGTCATCTGTACGCTTTGTGTACAGACCGTTTCGAATGATTTCTGATGTGAGGCTACCGAAAAAAGGCCATACAAAATGCTATTTCATGAGCAGATGTTTACCAATATTTGACATTCAGTCAACCAGTGTTCAAAAAAATCCTTTTTTTATATAAAAACCCACCTATTATGCACATTGCTAAGTTCTTCTCAACAATTATCTTACCATCTTTCAGATTATGTTGTATAACAAATAAAGCCAAACCATGGTATATCAGACGTCTGCTCATGGGTTTACGACCATATATGCTACACCACGCTAACTACTTTTTCATAACTTCATTTTTGTTTACCAACTAGAGTGTACTCTATCTTTATTGCATGGAGAGTTAAGAGCTAGTTTGGCCAGTTTCTTGCCTATCAACCATGTATCCCGAGACAGCGTCCATTGTTTGCATATGAGATATTCATTACATAGTGTTCCGAACCATGCAGATTATATGGTGTTCCGGACCATGAGAACAGTGTTTATACCATGCAAATTTTTCTTTTCGAATATTTTCCTATCTTATGCTTTTATACACATACTCCACAAGTATACATTATGCTATGCAGAGCAAATATTTCTTCCTAGTTTCCCCATGTTGATTTACATAAATTTACCTTCTATTGAAATGCAAAGAGGTTTTTTTTTTAAAACAACATTTGTTTTTAAAAAAACTATTATAAACGACAAGACACAGCTTTGTAGACCATGTTTATGCAAACCAATAAACCTACACTCTACTCCAATGGAACTGGATCAATATTACTGAAAAAAGTCATGAGTTTTCCTTACCGTGCAGTACTCCCAATGCCGTAAATGATTGAGTCTTTCGCTTGTGCCCCCGGATGATGAATGATCTTTTGTGTGCTGGGGTAGCCTGCTGAAAAGACTGTATGACCGAGTGTGTGTGGGTAGCTTGTGTACCAACAACTACGGCAGCACCTCCTCAAGTGTGCATGCATTGTTTTGTAAAGCCGAGAGCAAAATGAGCAGCGCTTCCCTTCAATGTGTGTGTGTGTGTGTGTGTGTGTGTGTGTGTAAGAATAATCGAGTTTGTGTGTTGGTGCACAGTAGGGTACGCTCTTGCAGGCCCTCGGGGTTTTTTCATACATGCAACACATCGCGGCTTTTTTACGATGCCCATGTGTATAAGCCAGTTGTATGCTCAATTTTAGGCTTTGCTTCATTCGGTGCAATTACTAATTGTCAAAGTGTTAGGTTTAATTATATGCAAGAGATATTGAGAGAGTGAGAGAGACCGAATTTCCAGAGGGCGGCAATCTTATCACATAGGATCTAGACTTGTTTTACCACTTGTTTGAGAAGGACTTCCTGGATATAGAGACAATTTTTTTGGGGAAAAAACGAGAGCGAGGCTAATTTGACACCACGTTTTTTAGACCCAGTGTTGTGTACAAAGATAGAGCTTGGGCTATAAAAAAAATAAGTGGTTTCAAACAAGATGGTGCTGCTCTCAAAGCTATCTTCCGAGGTTCAGATAGGTAGAAAGAGAGAGCGAGAGGGAGAAGAAGATATAGACCGTTATACTTGTTTAATTGATTTATAGATACTTGTGGCTTTTGGGACATCCTTGTTCAACAAGGATTGCAACATGCGAAAAAAATTGTTGCTGTTCTTATTCTCAACTTCCGGGATTGAGAGAGAGAGAGAGAGAGAGAGAGAGAGAGAGAGAGAGAGAGAGAGAGAGAGAGAGAGAGAGAGAGAGAGAGAGAGAGAGAGAGAGAGAGAGAGAGGCCCACCCCCAACCCTGGGAGTATGCCCATTTGGTGGGGGATAGCCCACCAAGTGGACATATCCCCCGCCAATTTAAAACTTGAGTTTGTCTTAGACTCTAATTCTCAATTCTTAAGTGATCTTGAGACAGTATCAATCTTTCCAACATCTGGTGTTTGTCAAATTATACTTTATCCATAGTACACAGTATCAATTTCTATGCGAACCATAATACCCATGATTATTACTGCAACACATCTGGTGACAAATTATCTTGCAATGTTTATTTTTTAGAAAACCATTTTGTACAACTGTCATGGTACCCGTTCCATTGGTGGGGTAAAAATCAGACCTTTATTGAGAAAAAGGGTTCATAAACTTATATGAGTTACAGATGAAAATAAAAATTTGCCATCATGTTGTGTACTGAAATGGTATTTTTGTCCACCATCCTTCTTTTCATTGTGTGTCCTCGCTTTGCTGATTATTTTCCTGCACCCAACCTAGTTGTTTCAGAGATATTTATCGTATTATTATCAGAATCATGTGCATCATGTTCTATTTCTTGTTTGTTTAGTATATTTATCAAAGATCTGATCTTGATACCAGGGAAGTGACCTTTTAATATAAACTATGTGATTAATGTTTTGACGTGTGTTCTTTTGAATCCGTTCGAAGCAAAAATAAAGCTCAGTTGTTGTAAATCATTAAATGCTTAACTACACATGAAGCATTATAAATGATTGGGTAAGTTCTGTGACACACATACATTGTATGCTAACTGTGTAGGGCGATTTGCCGACTGCTTGTATGAATGATACTTGGTGTCCTAGTAATGCGTCTTTTTTCCATGTTGTTTCCGTAGTGTATTCTTTGATGAAAGGTCTTTGTAGAATTATTTTCATGTTTAAATATGTAGAGCCAAACTTTTTATGAGTCAGTTTAACTGAAATGATATCCAATGGATATATTGTAAAGGGGTCCTCAGGGGACAAGGGTCTGTTGTGATTCATGCATTCATATACCGATTAGAGTGTATGAAAGCTAAAAGCATATCAGTCTTTTTGAGTCTAGTAATTATCTAACATATTCTAGCTCAAACCAAGCAAGATATAGATTGCACCATAAAGGAGAACATGAGTATCCCATTGGAATTCCTTTAGTTTGTTGATAAATATCATATCCTAACCTTGAGAAATAATTGTCTAACACAAAGATATTTAAAGCCTCAAAGAATTCAAAGGATCATTTCACTTCCGACTTCTTTTTTGTAAGGCTGATTTTGTTTCTAGATGGTTTAAACCCTTTATAACCTTGACCAGTTATTAATCTTTTAATGTTTCTCAAAGACTCCATCAGGCTATGCTTCCCATGGTGAGGAATTGCTTCATAACAAGCTTTAATATCATATGTATGAACATAATAAATTAGTTTAGGAAGGTTTATCAAAGCATCGTACTAGTTGTTAATGGTCCAGTATGCGTTTGTATTCACCTTTGAGAATGTTTGAAGGTTTTTGAGAAAGTTCTCAGTATATTCAATCAGCCCGATAGATAAACCATGTAAAAATTTAGTGATCATACTAGTCACAAGGGAGAACACACAATCATGGGCATTTGTTATCCAACCGAACTCTGCCTTGTGAATTTTGTAATTTCCCATAATGTAGGGAAGACCTCTATCATGAGAAGGTATAATATTAAACTCCTTGTATCGTGTATTAATGAGTGAGATGATGGTGTTAGTGCATTTGTTTATAGGCATGAATTCCAAAGAATTTAATCTGTTCTTTGCATACAATCTAATGATTCATCTACAAATAAAGACAAGAGTTTGAGCTGATTTGTCCAAACCACATATAAAAATGTGTTTTTGGATAAATTCAATTTCTTCTAAGATATCTTTTTCCATGAACCAGGGAATTTGGTTATGCCTATAATTTGGGAAGATAGATTGGAACGTTGTTTCTAGTCTTTCTTCAATTAAATGAAAGTGAGATTGTGTACAGTTTATATTTAGTAAATGGCATAATGTTTCCCACCCCTTCTTGAACTCGGCTTTAACTGAATGCAGATGTATAGGGACAAGAGGGATATGGTTAAAGCCTTTGGATATACTGTCTCTTAATGTGTAGTGTCTTATGAATGATGGTTGAGTAGTAAGAACATGCTCACCAAGATGGTCAAAAAATTTTAGGAAATTTTTAAATCGTTTCTAATTCTGGCAAACACAAGGTTCATCAAGATCAAAAGGTTTAGCAAAGGTATCAAAGGGTTTATACAAATATTGGCCAACATTATTCGTGTATTTCCATCCAAATTTAGGGTGAAAATGCTCAAGGATATTTTTTATTCCAATATCCTTTAACATTCCATCAAAAAAAGTGTCAAGGTATATAAACTCCATAAATTTATTAATGAAAGTTAAGTGAATAAACCGATGTTTACTTTTATTACCTTGTTTAAACCATTGTAAATCATTAGTTCTAGTAATTAAATGTTGTACCTTGTCATATGTATGTATTCAAGCATCCTTGGAGTCTCACCAAAGTCCTCAGATCCGCAAAATTGTCGAGGTTGTTTCGATGATGATTCCATATTGCTTGGTGTGTTAGCAATACGCTTCAGTTGTTCCCTACTTCTAGAGGGTTTGAAAATTGTGCCGATGGTTAGACCAATTGGGTGTTCTTGGTGTATATAATACTAAACCTTTTGTTGCATCAATCATATGTTCATGAAGAGCATAAAAAACCACTACTGCATGTCGAACTTCGATGGGAAAAGATGTTACCCATCCAATAAAAGCATATACTTGTGCGGGTCCAGAGGAATAAGGAAAGAACTTCGAAAGATTTTGAAATACAAACCAAAGAAGGTGATCAAACCATATGATCGTTGCTGTGCAGTTTGAACTGAGATTCTTCTTACAAGTATACTTGATGAATGGTCTGTATGTGTTCCAACAATTCTTGAAGAACTTTCGAATGTCGTTTTCTTTCTCATTGAGTGATAGTCTCTTTGTACAAGCTACCATGGAAGTATTAGAGCACTTTTTACTTTCAATGTCCGGTAGTTTTATCTGTTTTAGTGTAAAAGGTTTATCCTGTGAAAGTAGATGTTTTGATTGAAGTGTTGATGTTTTGCATTGTTCTACCACATCAGGTGGTGAACTACAAAGCAGATCTAAAGAATCAATTGTGAATGGAGCACATTGATTTAGTATCTCAAAATCCTAGAGTTTGTTTTCAAGGCGAATAGCATCGAGCTCAATTTTTCTGAAAGTAGGCAGTGGAATGACTTCAGAAAAATGTCTGGGCATAGACCTTTCAATTTTTTGAATCAGAAGGGTCATCTGTTAGGCCTAGGGACTCCTTTTCTTCTTGATCCAAGAACTCTAGATCCAAGAGAGGGTTCACAATCTCTTGAGATTGCCTAATTGCTAGAGGAAGGATAGGGAGATTACTGATGAAATAGAGCTTATTAACTATGGAAGGTAGTGATGAGAAATAGAAGTCTAAATCCGAGTAGTCTTGAGCATCAATAAAGCATAATGATAATAAAAAAGAGCTTAATGCATTTATTAGTTGTGTAGGTCCTTTTCTGGCAAGGGCTAAGAGTTTTAACCAGTCATTAACAGATGTTGTTTTTAAAGCTGAAAGCTCTTGTTCCTATATTTCCTTTTTCTCATAATCAAGAAGACTCTTATGAAAGTCATTCCTTTGAAGCATGAGAGTAGGCACTGTGTTCCAATAGGAGGGATATGAATCCTTTTATCGTCGGGGTATCCAAACCGTGTGAGAGATACAATCCAGCCAACCTGAAGGATGTTAGCAGCGATAAATTTGTAAATATTTTAGAATGAAGGCAAGTTCAATATATGGTAGCTAATCAACCAAGGACAACTCGAGAAATAAAGAGAGAGAGAGAGAGAGAGAGAGAGAGAGAGAGAGAGAGAGAGAGAGAGAGAGAGAGAGAGAGAGAGAGAGAGAGAGAGAGAGAGAGAGAGAGAGATTAAATTTGGCATCCCCTCTTATAGAACCATAAATTGACAGTTGACCCAAAATAGATAAGACCTAAAGGACAGTAGACAATATACAAAGACAAAATCGACACGATCCAAAATTTTATAATTTAAGCTAGTACATCAGATTCTGGTAGGAGACTAATTGAGTCTCAGAACCCATGAGAGAATAGACCTATACCTACCACCATCCAACACAAGCAGCCAGTTAGAACATGGGCAACCTTGATGGGAAGACAGGTATCCAAACAATCTATTCTGCTTATTATTGCTGTCACATAGCCTTAAACCCCTTCGCTCTCCTTATATGCATTTCGAGGGAGTTTTCTCTTTGCTTCTCTATCAGGCATGAGTTTTTTAACCGTATTTTCCACAATAGGTTTGTTTGGCAGACTTTCCTCTACTATAATTTCAACTCGTACATTGGTTGTTTCTGGTTTGATGATGAAGATTGATTTGCATCCTTCCAAAAAATATAAGGTGATGTCCTAATGATTTCGTAAGGGGAACGTTTTTTTGGCCATAGTGTTCAACAATATGGTGACTTGGTTATCAAGCGATGCAAGGGAATCTTTTATCTAGAGATCAAGATCAAATTCTTTGCAACTCCAGGGACTATGACTTGTTGAAAGAGTTTTGATCGTAGCTACCTTACTTACAACCAAGAGCCCTTTCACCAATTCTTTATCTACATTGATGATAGCCCGAGGGATGGGTTTGCCAACCTTAAGCTACTCCAAGTTAGGATGTGGCTAGGCCTAGGGGATATGTATTACTACTTGACAATGCATTCACAAATGCTTAGAATTACCGAAGTTGCCAAGAAGTTTGAAGCACTTGTAGCCATTATAGGGAAAGAAAGTTTAGAGGATAATTATAGACCACAATGTCGTATGAGAGGTCTAAGATAATATCCAATAATAAGAGTTAAGATAGTATTTAGAGAGCTAGCCCCAAAGCATCCATAAGGTTGTAAAAAATCATAAAAATCAAAATTTTGATTATAAAGAGCATAGAGTCAATTTTGATATTCATGTGTACTAAGTCCTCTCTTTCCATTATCTTGATTTTAGATGGATCTCTTTAACCGTTTAGATGAACTCCCAAGTGACTTTGCGAGAGATGTCTTTTTCAGCTATACTGTTGGATTCAATGTTTGTTGGGAAGTTGAAGTGGTTTGAATCTCAAAGAGGACTAGAGATTATCTTGTTCCAAACTCTTATATAGCATGGGAACTATATGGTGATACTCAACCTCAATACCCAACCCAAGTACCTGCTAGGTACATGGTCGACCCACAACTTTGGGTCAAGGAAAAACTTTAGGAGGGCAACACTAAAATACGAGGATATGTTCTTTACCTTATCCTACGCTCACCTTTGAATGTACCAAGCCATGAAATCATTCTTGGCAAGAAAGCACTCATGCTCAACCAAAGATATGACTTCTGTGAGAAGGTCATATTTAGAGTCTGGAAGAAGTCTAGTAGTGGTAGTCGATTCTATTATGTATCTCAAGATTGGTTTAGCAAAACCTATGGACCTATCCTTAAGTTCAATCCTCACAATGTTACCATCACTTTTGATGATTATGAGAAGTCTAGATATGTTTGGGACTTTGCTCAAGCATATTCTATGGTGATGAGCCCAATCAAATATTTCTATAGGGAGGATGTCAATGAACGACATGCCTGTGTAAATTGTATTCATGCATTACTGCCAACCGATATCTCTCAAGGGGAAGTGTGGTATAAGGAGGACGATGTAAATTTAGGTGCACAAGTAGACGTTTCATACTTTAAAACCCGAGATATATATAAATACAAAGGTAGAACTTTGGTCGAGTTTTACCAAACACCGAGCAAGTTTTTTTGAGCAAACAAAAAACCGAGCGTATCCACAAAAATAATAGCCATTGTCCAAATTTTTACCTTTTTTTGTGGGCACCAGTTGCCCTAGTAGAAATTGCTCATTCATCTTTCTTCCAAAAACAATTAGAATTTTGGAACGATACATCAGGATGTTGAAGTTGAGCACAATTATATTATGATGTGCCCCTCCAAGCATGTGGAGCCTATCTATTATTTTTGTGGCCTTATCGACACTCTCTCTCTCTCTCTCTCTCTCTCTCTCTCTCTCTCTCTCTCTCTCTCTCTCTCTCTCTCTCTCTTATGTGCCTCCTAGAAAGGGGAATGTGTTGACAAGGGCGTGCACTACTATGGTGGCAAAGTACAACTCTGGCTAGTACCCATCTCTCTCAAACAAGTATGTGAAGCTGAGGCATAGTTGGATGCTAGTATCCTAGCAATTTTCTTACAAAGGACTCATCATTAATAGAGATTTTTAGTAGGTCAAAATAGGAAATATGCATGCATGATTTTACATAAACCTCAAAACATAGAATCTACTGAGGATGATGGTAATTTTTAGGGAAAATTACCAAAATACGCGTCTAATTTATTGGAAATTCCCAAAGTACCCCTCAAATTTCAAACCTTCCTAATATACCCTTGTATCATTTGGGATGGGTTAGCCGTGATTTTTACATATACTTATATTTTTGACAAAGGAGAGTCATAAGTTTTCTAGACGAAACTATTTACTAATGCGGTCACAAGTAGAGACATTCATGTCTGAAAAAGATGAGCAATTTCATTTTAAGAGACAACAATACCATATCAATCCTAGTTATATCATCTTCTATTGAGGAAGAACCAATTTTCCTATGAAAAGTTGCAAAAAAAACTCAAAATTTTGTTTTTGAAGATGTTTACTAGGTTATAAAATGTCATGGGCGATCATGACAGGAAAACATTGTTGGACAAAAATGTTGTTTCAGCCCAGATAAATTTTGAAGCAAGGAGTATTTTGGGAAATCTAGAGAAATTGAAGGGTATTTTGGGAATTTTTGGTGGCGTATATGGGGAAGTTTTGAAATTAGAGGGGTATTTGGGAAAAAACCACAAATTAGAAGGGCATTTTGGTAACTAAAACTGGAGGCGTGAACCCTCTCTCTCTCTCTCTCTCTCTCTCTCTCTCTCTCTCTCTCTCTCTCTCTCTGAGCGAAACTTGAACCAGTTTATTTTGATTAAAAGGTGAAAATTTTACAATGCAGAGGGGATTCCTTTTAGAAACAAGTTGGGAAGACTACTTTGCTAGCATAAGCCTTTCGCCAAATAGCTACATTAAAAGTTGAATTGTTTAGTTTAGTGGGGACATTTCATGTCCGTCACTGCATCATCTCCAGTCCGCTAAAAGACATTGGCAATGCCCTGTTGCTTCATGAATTTACCTCTCCATCCAACAGGCAAATGCACCTGAGACTTGGGCCTTTCTTGTGTAGTTGAACTTGCATTTGGCTCTAGTTGGATTGCTTCTGTTTAATGATCGCAAAGGACTAGTTAGGCAAGAAATTGTCCTCACAAAAAGTGGTTCCAGAAGAAAAATGAGCAGATCAAGCATCCTTTTGGAGGTCCCTACAAGGAACCTCTTCAAGCTTTATTTTATCCTTGAATTTTTAATTAGGAGTTCTTAGAGAATTAAGAGGCAGCTTAGAAGCCAATGTTGCACAAGATGCCAAGGAACTTAAGCGAGACAAGAACTTTGGTAACTAGTAAACTAGAGCTTGCCACAACCCTTTTACTAACTTTTCTTGAAATACCTTGCAACTTCGCTTTTGTTTTGGACTCCTCCCTTAAAATATGTTCTAAGACGTCATGCATGTCAGCAACTATGTTTCCAGATGCAGAAGACAACAAGTAGGTAACACAAGGTTAGGCAGATCTATGACAAATAGATATGTTAACAGCCTCTCAATCAATCTAATTGGCTTGTGTAAGCACCTACTACTCCATTTTACTTAGATTTTTCAATTTTGTGGCTTTAAGAGGCTTCTATAAAAAAATAATTCAATAGCTATTTAGATGTCTAAACAAAAAAACCCTCTTAGGGAAATTTGCACAACACATAGTATGAGTTGATAAAAAATATCAAGAAAATAAATCAAGGGTTGAAGTTGTATTTCCTGCATGGCCATCTCTAAAGACTAATTTAATAAAATGCGTGTAATTTTATTGAATTGATTCAATGGTAGACCAATTTTTTTTTTAGTTACAGACTTGCACTCCTTAATTTGGAAATTCTCTCAATATGTATGTAATGAGCCTATCACACTTCTATGTTGCTTACATAAAGACTCTCATGTCTTAGACACATCCTAACAAGATGTTCAAAGAGTTTCGTGATATGCAAACATTATGCTTAAAATACTAGAATCTAGGCACCAGCCACTTTAAGGGCACCAACCACTTTTGTGGGCCATTACAATACTAGTGCTAATTACATGGCTTAACTGTTAGTCAAGTATGGTAAAAAGTAGTAGAAAACGCATAACTTGATACTCTAGTTGAGATGGTCATGAGGCAGTTGGGTTGCTTCAGCTCATCATGCATTGGGCACATCACTTCATCATTTCCACTGCATACATCATCGATGTAGTTGCAGTGGGTGCATCCACATCTTGATGGCAAGGGGAAAGGGAGGGAAACTCACGGATGCTCCACTGCGAAGTTGAGAGGAGAGAGAGCGAGAGTGCGCTTGTTTCTACTTGCTTTAGGAACTTGTATTTTCTTGCCTACAAAAGTGGAGTTGTTTCACGCTTTAGGAGGCTCTCATATAGCATTGTAGGCTCACAAGGTTGGGTGTTGACTTTTTTGCAAAATCTAGGGGCCAAATTTTTGGTGGGCTATTTTTGAGAGGAGGTATGCCACATGAAACTGAATTATATACGTTTCAAGTATGAAATGATTGCGTGTCTTTAGTATTCAATTTTCATAATGGTTTTAAAATCTCTTTTTAAATCGATTAAGTGTCAGGTTCATGGCAGTGAAAGTAATGTGCATGGCATAATTTTTTTCTTTCATTATTGTTGCTCTTGTATCAATCTGCTCAGATTTATCTTCGCTTGATTTTTTTTGCTCGATGATTAGAAACCCCCCTTTGGTCATACGAATCAATGGAATTTTACGCATTTACGCACCATCTCCAAAGTAAAATATAACCTTTATCATTTATAATTGAAATTTTTTAATTTTAATATAATTTACATTGTTTTAAGGATATAATATTTGAGTTGTAACCTATGTTTTATCAGTTCTTAACTAGCTTGAGTGATAGGGTGTGGATGACTAAAATTTTGTCTCGAGGAATATGGATATATATACTCTCATGATTGATAGTCAAAGAGCATCTTTAGATGGGAGTGGAGGTGCATCGGTTTGTTACAGCCAGACACGATGGGACGGGAAGAAGAGATTACTATCAGTGGATTGTGTTGTACCAAATACTTTTTTAGCATGGTATCATTGCGTTGTTGGAAACCCAAAGTTCACGCCACCAAGACACAAATGTGGGAAGCATCGAGTGGGTACAATCCAAGTTAGAAAAGGAGATCATTGTTACTAACCGACTCTTGTACATCAATGCCCATGAACTTACCCTAAGATTGACCAGGGAGACGTGGTTAGCTAGGACTATACTCCCTTTAGTAATGGCCTTGGAATGCTTTGGCATTGCCATGTTTTATGTGTGGGATTGGAAACACATTCCTTTAGCCCAGTGCCTTGGAACTTATTGTTTGACATATTTGGAAAGTCCATGATCCATAATCCACTCAACATAAAGATCTTGTACAATGCCTACAACAAACCATAATGCTTAGCAAATGGTGCAAGTATATAGAGTACGGATGGATGGGAGACACCTGACAAGTTTTCCAAGGAATCTGCCTACTTCGATGATTATTTCAGCTTTAAGAATGCAACGGTCCATAGTAATATGAAAGTACCTGTGACAAACCACTCACTCACACATGAGTGATATGATTTGCACGCAACCAAAGAAATGTTTGAACCAAGAATTGAGAAAGAATACCGAAGCAACCCGCTAGACATACTTTGAGAATAGAACCATTCTAATCCACCCAGTAATCGAAGGATTTCATAACCTATTGCATTGTACGTTATACAAGGTACATATAATACGTTTTGATTGGGCATATTATACAACCCTTTTAACTAAACAAACGTATCATACGATGCCACATCAACCAAATTGTCATTTCGTATAATTTTTTAGTAATTAGATCAAAATATAGTTCGATCAAAAAGAGTTCTATATGCAGTCATCATCTGCGAGCCTTTTGCCATTGTGGGCATCTTTACTGAAAATTTTGCCTTGAGTTCACCTCAAAGGTGAACTCTAAAACCCCAAAAACCAAAACAAAAAATCATTGAGCTATTAATTAGAAATAAAGTCTATTTTAGCAATAAATAGAAAGTTTATACTTAAAATAGTTACTTCTTTGTGTAGAGCCATGCTCTCGCTTAAAAGAAACTTAGTTAGACTTAGATCATGGTTGCCTGCCAAGTAGAGGTGATTTAGTTAGGTAAAATAGTAATCGCTTACCTCATGTTAATAACCTCCATAAGCTCATGGAAAATAAAGAGGCCCTCCTACACCCCATCCTCTTCCTAATTTGAAACACCTAAAATAATGGTTCCCTTTAATTTTACAGTGATTCCTTAAAACATGTATTGAAAATGGCATTGGAAAGCATTCTTTAATAAACCAACATCTTTAAACTTAAGACAAGGTACGATCACTTAGAATAATCCTTGAAAACCTAACTCATACTCAGCTTGCCCCAAGCACACATATACATGGGTGAAAAACGTCACCCTTCCTTATTCATAGTCCGAGGTAGAAAATTCATCACCCAAAATTTGTGGCGTCCATATGCCAAACCAATTTCCCATACAAGGGGGCGGTTTCCTTAGGAAAAAACCTTATCTATTTATATACAAACATACTCTTGCAAAAAGTAAAAACTCTTCGTACACGGGGGTAACCGACTCATCATTGGCTGAAAAGCCTTCATTGCTCATCACCTAAAGTGAAAATATTTCTACGCATTAGAGGTGTCATGAGACAATATGTCTTAAGGATGATCAACCAGATCTTTTTCCTAGTTCAACCAGGCTAACCCAAACATTTCTTTCCTATTGCGGTGATAAGGGCAAAAAGAAGATGCATTGCCATTATTGTAAAGCTAATGATCACTTGATCAAATAGTGTCCTAAGTTGAAGGCCAAAGAGGTTAAGAAAAAAGAGGGTGGTTCCACTGCAAATGCTGGTTCCACTACAAATGCAGCTATTGTTGAGTCTTCTGTGAAAGGAGACTATGATGATGATGTTGATGCAGAATGGGCTTTTAGTGCAGAGTGTACCTATAATCCTGTTGTCCATGATGCATGCATGTCAATTTGCTGGAGATTCACATGTGTGGTATTTTGATAGTGGTGCTACAAAGCACATTACCTCACATCGTGATTTGTTCACCTCTCGCTGTCCCTAATGGGAATTCAATTACTTGTGCCAACAATGCCTCTTATCCGGTTCAAGGAGTTGAAAAGATTGTTCTTACTATTGCAAATGGCAGTTCTTTCACACTTGTTGATGCACTTCATGTACCTGGGATCAAGAAGAATCTTTTGTATGTATCTGCACTTGCTAGACCTTGTCTTGTAGTCAAATTTGTGGACTCGACAGTTGTATAGTACATGATCTCGGTTTTGGTGATGTAATTGTTGATTCTGGCATTTTATGCCGTGGGTTATATAAGCTCACTTTGTATGATAGGTTTGGGAAAAATTTTGCAAATGCAGTTGTGGATTCAAAGGCTATTTCAAATGCAAAACTTTGGCATGCATGTTTTGGTCATCTGAATTTTGCCAGTTTGCTGCGTTTGCAAAAATCTAATATGGTTGCTTCTTTGCCACTTCTTGAAGCACCTGTCAGACATGTTTGTGAAGGCTGTATTTTAGGTAAGATGCAACGTTCTAATTTTCCAAAGGATGTTTCAGTTAAGGCCACATACAGGTTGCAACTTGTGCATAGTGATGTTTGTGGACCCATGCAAACTCCGTCCTTGGGCAATTACCTTTACTTTGTGACTTTCATTGATGATTACTCCAGGCTTGCATGGGTATTTCCGCTTAAAGTGAAGTCCAAAGTATTTACATGCTTCAAACAATTTCTAGCTATGGATGAAAATGTCTCAAAATGTACTATGGGCACCCTCCGTTCTGACCGAGGGGGGGAGTATATGTCTCATGAATTTAATGCATTTCTGGCTAGTCGTGGGATAAAAACCAAATGTAGAGTGCCTTATATGCCTCAACAAAATGGTGTTGCTGAGAGGAAAAACATGCCACTTATGGAAATGGCACGATGTATGGTCAAAAGTCAAGCTTTTCTGCATTTGTTTGGGCTTGATGCCATCATGTGTGCCACTTATGTATTGAGCATGTGTGCTAAAAAATCTTTGCAGTCTATTACTCCATATGAAGCATGGCATGATAGAAAGCCTTCAATTGAGCACATGTGTGTTTTTGGCTGTTTGGCATATGCCATTGGTGCCACGAACACAACACAAAAAATTGGATGATAAGGGTGTCAAATGTATTTTTTTTTGTTATAGTGATGAAAGCAAAAGTTACAAGTTGTTTCATCCACAAACAAAGTGTATTTTGGTTTCACGGTTGTATTTGTGGAAGATTCTATTCAACCCTTGCTGTCATGTACTAGAGACAATAATGTAGCCTCACATGACATTTATGACACTTTGCTGCCTCTTGTCAGTGGTTGAAGTTTGAATGTAAATTCCAATGAGGCAAATGTACCGCCTTTGGGGGTTTCTAAAATTTTTACAGATCGGCCTATTACTGATGCAGATGTACATGATGTACTTGATGAGGAATGGGCTGAAAATGAGCAAGCTAGAGGTATGCAAAAATGGCTGGTGCATACATTGCATGATAATAAATTGGATGCACCTTGTCTAGCCGCACTCATCCAGGCTCTCACCATGCATCTTATGCATCAGATCGTTATGCTTTGGCTGTGTCTAGCTTACATGATGTTGAGGAACCTCTATCTTTTGATGAAGCATAGAATTCAAAAAATTGGATGATTGCCATGCACTTAGAATATGATGCACTTATAGAAAATGACACATATACTTTATGTGATTTGCCTCTTGGCAAAAGGCCATTGGTACAAAGTGGGTTTATAAGTTGAAACGCAAGCCAGATCGTGAGATTGATCGCTATAAGGCTCAACTTGTTGCAAAGGGTTATGCACAACAAAAAGGCATAGATTATGAAGAGATTATGAAGAAATCTCCTCGTGCTTGGTATGAGAAGGATGGTACTCATTTGGTCAACCGAGGATTTTGTAACAGTCCAATAGAAAGCACATTGTATGTAAAGCGTGAGGGTGATGTATTTCTCATTGTGGTTCTTCATGTAGATGATTTGCTAATCACTGGACCAAATGAGAGACATATTGCTAAATTTAAGGCTGATTTGAATGCTACTTTCAAGATGAAAGATTTGGGCTGTTGCATCATTTCTTGGGATACAGTTTAAGCAGTGTGATGGTGATATTCCCTTGTGTCAAAAAAATTACATAGAGATATTGCTATGTAGATTTGGACTTGAGGATTGCAAACCTATTGCCACTCCCATGGAAACATGTTTGAAATTGAGTCTTCATGATGCTGGTGATCCTGCGATGTCACTCTATACCAAACTACTAGTGGATGCCTCATTTATGTATACAACACGAGGCTAGATATTCAATTTGCAGTCTCACAGGTCATCAAATTTGGGCATAGCCCAGGGTCTAAGCTATCAAGAGGATTTTTTGCTACTTGAGTGGCACTTTATATCTTGGATTGTTTTATCCCAAGGGGGGATCATTACCACTTGACTTACATGGTTTTTGGGGCTTAGATTGGGATGGTTGTTTTGACACACGAGTGTCCACAATTGGTTTTTGTTTCATGCTTGGAAATTCATGTATATCATGGTTGAGCAAGAAGCAACCTATTGTGGCCACTTCTAGTTGTGAGACTGAGTACATGGCAGTCTTTAAAACTATTGTTGAGTGTGTATGACTCAGATCCCTTATGGATGACTTGGGTGTCAGACAAGACACTGCCAACACTATCTACACTGACATTCAGAGCGCATTGGCAATTGCGAGGAACCCAATTTTTCATGCTCGCACAAAGCACATTAAGGTGCATTACCACTATGTGAGGGAGAGGCTCTTAGCAGGACAGATCAACTTGGCTTATGTGCCAACACAGGACAACCTTGCAGATATTTTCACAAAGGCATTGTCTCGTGAGAAGTGGACTGATCATGTCCTCAGTGCATGGCACTTCCCTTTACTCATGTGCCAGCTCTCGTTCACCGCATCACTCCAAGGGGAATTTGTTACCATATACATGTGGTAGTGATGTGTGTGAACACACTTAGGACCATCGGGGCATTTTTTTCCTCACTAAGGGTTTTTCCTCCCGTGCATTGTATATACACCCATCATTCTAGGGCTATCTATCTTTCCATTGCACACTAAGTAAAACACTCTCTGTTGTGTGCCTTGAGCTTCCTTCGTCTTCTCCAAGCTGTGTGTGTTTTCTTGCAATCCTAATTTCAACACCTAAGCTGTCTCAAAGTCGTTACAAGGTACCTAGAAAATCATCAATAGGAGGCATCAAGGCCAGAAGGTTTCTTGGATTTAGACTCAAAGACTCTGATTGAGAGGAGAGGAGAAACCTCTTCAAAAAATGAAAATAACCACACAGAGTGGTTAAAGACAATGTTGGTGGTGAGACAATCCATAATCACAGGGCAAACACGTGTGGAAATCACTTGATAAAATCTTTCACTACATAAAGCAACATTCTTGGGATAAAAGTAAGCTCAATCGCATTCCTAGATTGGAAGAAGGCATACCTAGCGGGGTGGGGTGGGCAACATATCACTCATTACATGGTGAGTTAATATGCTTCATAAACAAATAACATTTAAAACTCTACTCACCATTTTGTTTTATTCTAATGGAGCATATACTGTTCATCAGCCATGGTCCATAATTTACCAAGATATATGACTCATTTCAATATGGTCACAAGGCATGGAAAAGCCCATTACATGGAAAGAATAGGCTACTTCAAGCACAATTGACATGAGGGAGGCAAGGATAGATCCAATATCCTATTATAATTACACCAATGGACTTATAGATGACTCATCCATAAAGACTTCTTATTAAGAGTTCAAAAATTACACATTCTTTACAACACATCCACAAAAAAAAGGCAAAGGGCTTCAAGAAACTTAAATAGGGGGGAGTGCCATGTGAGGTAACAATCACATATCTGGAGCAGAAAAAGATGGGTATGAGCCTATTGTGTATATCCTTTTTGGTGCACGTACTTCTTCCTTGTTGTGTACCTCTTTGACATGAAACCCCCTTAGACAAACTCTTTCCTCCATTGATGACAACATCCCTTCAAGCATCAAGCATATTCTTCCCCTAAAAAATAACCTTTTGTTGTACGAATCTAAGCTCTCTGGGTACTCAACTCCTTTTGCAAAATCTTGAGCTGCATAGGATAGGAAATATGGGGCTCTGAGTGCTTGGCACCCATACTCAATGTTAAAGACGTGTAGCCCAAACAGTTTCTCTATCAGAATTATACTTTTTGCATTTAGTGGTAGGGGATACCCACCACAAAATTTTGTCATTACTTTAATTGCAAATAGTGGGAGCTTTTCATTGTCCTCAGAGTATTCCTTGTGGTAAATTATGATTTGCAAAAGAATGAGGTGAGTACAATAGAGTTGAGTCCTTAAATTGTTTCTCCAAACCTTTTGGTGGTTGAAATGGCCGATGTAGTGACTCAACATTGCATCCTTCCTTTGTAATCCAATGACAAAGCCTTGCCTTGAGCTCTTGCTCTTCTAAGGAAACTATCGTCATACACAAGCACTTGTCAACAAGCATATTGATCTCAATACTACATCATTACTATCTCTAAAAACTTCAAAATGACTATTTTTTTAATACCATTTGATTTCCTCCATTTCCATCATGGACCTTCCTCACAAGTAAATAATGTACCTATCTGCTCTCTAGGCTATAGGTGCCGCATGTATGACCATGTTTCAAAGCCAAATTGTCTTGTTGTTGACTAAAACTGCTCCTCTATTGGCAATTTAGCTTCTTTGAACTTTGCTTCATTGAATGTATCTTTCAGCAGTTGTCCCCCTGTAGTGAGCTGTGTGTCATGGATAGTTGTGTCAATGAGGAGATGTTGTTCCACTCTATCCTCCACATATCCCATGTCTTCCTTGAAGATTTAGCGATTGCAACTAGGCAATAGTCCTCCCTTATATTTAGCTCATGCATAATATTCATGAGCAGAATGTAGTGAATGTCGCTTGCCATAGCAAAGCTGGGAACCCAATTTAGAGGTAAAGATCCTTCCTCATTTGGGCTATCTTGCTTGCTTCTTTATGTTGCATTCGCAAGAGAACCAAGATTTAAGCTTCAATCAAATATTTCCTTTGATGTAAGGTCTCCACCTTTCCAGCTACCGGGAATGAGCTCACGCTTTAGGAGAAAGCATTGGTCATAGAATCAGGTTAAAAGACTATCTCCAAAATAATAAAAAATGGCATTTTTAGAATCTTAAGCCAGCAAACCCTGGGCTAGAAATTTTCAGATTTAAATTCATACAAAAATTGACCCCACTAGCTCCTCTAGAATCTTCATTGTAAATTAAATTGTTAAGAAAAATTAGATGGTTGCAGTAATCATTTAAGCATAGAATTTTACTAAGGCCTCCCATATTATTTTTCCCAGATATTTATGAAAATAGCAAAAAATAGCCTAGAAAATAAACAGGGTTGATTTTTAAATCAGGTAGGCTGTGGAGGGGAGATAGCACGAGCTGCCAGGCACAAAAATAGCAGTAGATGGTGCCTTCTTGAGCCTGGGGGACTGCCTGAGCTGCAAGCACCTCTTTGTTCCAGCCAGGGAAAGTCCAGAAGGCCCAAAAAACTTATAAATAGGGCCCTAGGTCTCTTATTCTCACTCAGACTCGGAGTCATGGCCAATTCTCTCTCACATAGGGAGAAACTCTACTGAAAAATCACTGAATAGTAATTAGAAAAAAAGAAATCATGTGTGAGTGCGGGGTGGTAAGTGGGGATTGACTAAGCTTGTCAATCATGGACGGGTGGACCTGATTAGTTAGGTAACTATCCATCCCCGTGCACTAAAAACATTTAGAAAACTTCTCCAATTGGAAGAGGAGTTCACCAGTGGCTCTCACATATGTTAGGGGGAAAAAAGCATTGGTTGAGGATACCTTAGTCCATTTTAAGGAAGATATAGAGCCAAAAGAGTCTTGGAATTTTAAGATGTTGTCCCACTTCCACTATGAGACAGGACTAGGTCTTCTTCTAGGGCTATAGACCCAAGCGATTGTCAATGGTAAAGGTCTATTCCCTAGATTTTTCTTATTTAGAGACTCTGATTTTTATTAGGCGTAGAGACCTGTCAAGGACCCCATCCCAATCTTGGTATTGGTGGGTTGGGGATCTCACATTTGAAACCTCTACCTACTCTTCTTCTAGGTCAAATTCCACCTCCACTTCCTTTGCCTCTTTCTCTGGCGCCAATGGGCAACTATCAAACTTTGATGATTGGGAAGCCTATGACTCACCATCCATCAACAAGTGCAAATAGCAGACAAAGTCATGGTTGAATTCTAGTAAGAAACACCTTTTAGAGTGCCTTGGGCATCTCTCTTGGACAAGCAGTGCATTGGAGGAACACCTTTCTAGACAACGATTTAGTCTCCTTGTTGCATACTTCTCAGGGGTAAGATTGTTGAATGTACATATCGTATGCCATCAATTGTTAGGAATTTGTCACAAATGGCTACTTCATACTGTTGCAAATGTGTTTGTAGGTACTCAATTGAGCAATCAATGATCGATTGGGTAGAAAATTCTACATTAAACATTCTTGATAGCTCTAGTGCACGATGAGTGCATGGATAATGTATAAGAACATGTATAGTTTTTCTTCACATGGTTCCTATGCTTCATTCTTTGACTCAAGGACTATGTTCTTCATGCCTGTAAGAAACAACAAGCCAAACTACTATTCCATATATATTAAACAACAATGGGTGTCATAACCAAGCGAATAGAGAGCATGGAGCATTCCCAAAGATCAATATTCTTTGGAGATTGATCCAAGTGTAAAGGTCATTACAAGTCACTCGGGGGGGGGGGGGGGTTAGAAGCAAGAAAATAGCGGGCCTAGAGAATCCTCAAGGACCCTATTTTCTTAGTTTTGACCCATATGTTAAGTTCATTACAAGTCATGCTATACCCATGTCTTTGCAGCAAAAAGCAGGGCTTACTTCACCATTGTTGCTTTCTTTAACATCTTGCATAAGTTCAGCATGGGAAATCTTCGGGTATTACTGTGCTTGCGCCATTGCTCCAGTCCCGTCTAGTGGTTTACACTTGATTCTTGCAACGTTCGTATCTTACTTCTCCATACATTTAAATCACATCACATTTAAATCACATCATTTCTCATTGCACATATTGATTTATCTTAAGTGCAAGCTTACAACTTTCATACATTACGATAATCAATAATATTAATCAAGTTTTGGAAATGATTATCATTACAAAATATACAAGCTACAACAAAAATGGTATAAAAAAAGTGAAATGGATTATTTTTGCCACATCACTCATGTTTCCATGAGTTTTCATGATGGAGGAGTAATTTTGAAGCCCATTATCAGCACTCTCACCTGTGTGTGTGTGTGTGTGTGTGTGTGTGTCTACGGGTGTTTCAGTTTTTGAGTGTGTGGAGGAGTGAATGAGAGATTCTTCTCTTAAAGTGTTCACTTGGGAGAGTCTATAGAAGTTTTGAGTTTTCCATGGATGTGTGTGTGGGAGTAGTTGAGGGAAGAAGGTGTGGCTTTCTGCAAGATTATTACTGAGTCAACATCAGTTAACAGGAGCTGCTAAAGGCTGAAGACATACGAATGCACATTATAGATCAACAGAATGAAGAGGTAAAGATTGGAGTTACACATTTTCCACGTTTTTCCAAAATGGTCACATATTGTAAATTCCCAATTTATTTCAAGCCAATGTAATATTTCAATGTGTTATGGGCTCAATGGGAGTTCCAAGCTGTAAAGAACATGTCAGTTAGTGTGTCTAGGTAGCAGATTCACTAAGTGGTGGAGCCCTAAAGGCCTTGGACGCCCGGACATTGCATATTTTTACCCTAGGTATATAAGGCAGTGTGTAAAGAAATTAGAGTTCTCAAGCTCTTTTGTTGAGAGCACGCTTTGGTGAGAGCTCTTGAGGTGAGTGGCTATGGAGTTCTTGAGCTTCTCCTTGCTCATGAGACTTGATTAACACTAATCAATGATTTATTCTCTTTCACTATGCCTCTCTCATGCTTCTTATGATTTCTAATGATGCTTTGATTAGCTAGATTGTAACTAATTAGTGGTTAATCCCTCTCTAATCTTGTGTGATTGCCCTCTTTTGCTTGTGTGTGCATGTAGGTTTGATTGGAGTGTGGTGCTCGATAGATCTATGTGTGTATTCTTGCAATTAGTGTGTTGCATGATAGGATTAGTGTTGTGTGCGTCTTGCAATCGTTATTGTGTGTGATTGGGTTTGTGAACAGAAATGGATGTGGAGATTGCTCTTCATTGTGGCTTAGCTCCTCCATAGAGTCAACCATTTGTGTTGTCATGATTAGTTGACTAATTGTGTGAGTGTTTCCATGCCCTAGCCGGGTAGCTCATCCCTCCGGATTGATAATTATGTTGGTCATTGGAGCTATGCAATGATGAAGCCCCCAATATTTGACGCCGTTCCTGGGGACGATGGCCTACGCTAGTGTAATTGTGGCATAATCGAATGCGTTCCCTCACTAATTTCACTATTAATTTCACTTGTGTGTTTATGTTTCTGTGGATTTTGCACGTGTGTGCATGCAGCAATGTGTTCATAGTTCCGTAATGTGTCACCGTATCTTGCCAATTGTGTGTTTACACACTCTAATTTCACACTAACCCCTTACTAATTTCACTAATTTTTTGCTAACTTACTAATTTGCTATGAAGGATTGGAGCATTCAACCATTCAATTGATCTTCAATGGGAAGGTAATCAAGGTGGTATTCTCAACCTCCCTAGAATCTAAAGATGTGTACAATTGTGTAGAGATCCCACCATGATGCAAAGTAATGTTGATGCTATGTTGGATTGATTTTTTTTTCCATTTTCGTGTCGTCGTAATGCCAAAAATTTTAAGATTTGATGGCGCATGAACTTGACAAATTTCAATTGCTAGTTGGTGACTGTAGATTGCTATTTGTGTGTCTAATTGAGTTAATTGCATGCTTGGATGGTCAATTGCAAGTGTGTGTGCACTAAAATCAAGTGTGTGTGTGTATTCTAATTGAGTGTGTGAATGCCTAATTTTAGGTGTGTGTGCACTATTTTGCCCATGTTTGTGCACCTAAAAAATCAACGTGTGCTTAATGATTTTTCAACTATGATGATTGATTTGTGTTGGGCTCATGCCCAACTAATGATTTGTTAAGTCACATTGCAAACTCGACAAGTTTAACCCTTTTGTGTGCGCACCTAAAGATTGGTAAAAACTGCCAATTTTATTAGTGTGTATGTGTGCCTAGAAACTGTTGAATTTGCATGATGGATTCATTTTTTGATAGCATGCTTGATGTGTGTAATGGTTAATTGCTACGCTTTTGTGCTCAAAATAGGGATTTACACACTTCAATTGCGTCAATTTTTGACCTAATTTTGTCGGTTTATTTGCCTAGTCTTGATTTTATTGATGAAATTATTTGGCAATTCAATTGATGTGATTTTTGCAATTTTATTTGGATGCACTAATCTCCAATGTGTGGAGAATTTTTAAAAAACTTTGGATATTTTTCAGATAATGTTTGGCTAATTTTTGCATTAATTTTTTGTTAATTCCATAAAAAATTGATATTTTGCAATCTTTATGAGCTATTTTGTGCGTGCGTGTTTACGTAATCATTTTGTTCACATTTGTGCCCTCTGTGGTCAAGTTTTGAGCGTTTCGCTATTTTCGGGGACCGAGTTGATGATGGTGTCGTAAATTGCATTTTTGGTAAAAACTGCTATTTTTGATGTGCTTTTGCATGTCAAAAATGCTTGCTTGTGAATGAGGATGATTTTCTAAGGTTCCTAGAAATTTTCGGGATTTTTTTGGCAATTTTTGAGATTTTTTGGATTTTTGGGTGAATTTTTAGCGTTTTCGGCTAATTTTCGACCTATTTTTGGCATTTGTGGACGTTTGAAAATATAAAAATTTGTAAAAAGTCGGTTCAAGCTTCGAGACTGTGCCTTGCGGTGCATGAAATTCTCCATCGGGTAGATCTTTACGGTCTCTTGGGATAGTTTCCTACGACGTTAAAATAATTCATCTTTTTTCGTTTGCTGCCCCGTCGCCACTTTCCGTTCCGTGGCGCGTAAACATCACCCACACACACTCCCTCTCACTCTCTCTCATTGCCAGTATATTCCGTCTCTTGTCTCATATGCGAGCCCTCGTGCCCAACATGCTGCCTATCCTTTCCCCCCCTCTGTCGCTTACCCTCTCTCTTCCCCTTTTTGTCGTGTACCCTGTTGGCTGCTGTATGGCGCCGTTAAGGCATGCCATGCCACAGTCCCACCACGTGTGTACCAACCCTCTCTCACTCTCTCCCTCTAACCTACTGCCCGCCAGGCACCAGGCTCTCTCTCTACTGCGTACCGTGCGCTAGGACAGGCTGCTTGGTCAACACATGTGCGCCAGGGCCCAGGTCCCAAATCGGCCCTGCAGGTCAAGCTGCCCACGCGCTCCCTATTCAACGCTAGCAAGTAAGTCCTTAAAGAAATAAATAAACCAACAAAAAAAAATCTTTAAAAATTAAAAAGAACAAAAAATTAAAAAATAAAAACAATTAAAATTTTCATTTAAAAATCCAATGAAAAATCAAAATAGCATAAAAGAAAAAAAAAAAAAGATTAGAAAATCACAAAAAGGATTAGATCATCACAAAAAAAATCATAAAAACTAAATTAATAAAAAAGGATTAAAAAATTTACAAAAAATACAAAAACCTCATTAAAAATTAAAAACCTCTTAGAAAATTCAATAAAAAAATAAAAAAATTCACAAAAGAATAAAAAACACATAAAAAATTCAAAATTTCCACCAAAAATTCACAAAAACTAGTAAAAAAGTAATAAAAAACACAAAAATTTCTTTAAAAATAAAAATTCACAAAAAAAATCACAAAAAAGTTAAAAAAAATCACTAAAAAATAAAATTTCATTAAAAATAAAAAAATTTATAGGTAAATTCCAAAAATAGTAGAAAATTCATAAAGCACAAAATAAATTCAGTAAAAAAGAAAAATTGACCAAAAAAATTATTTATAATTCAAAAAAAATCTAAAATCTTCAAAAAATTCACAAAAAACTTTAAAAAAATACAAGAAATTAGAAAATTTAAAATGTTTAAATTAATTAATAAAATTAAAAAGAAAGTTGCCAAAAGTACCTGAAAAAGCCAGAAGGAGGCGGAAAAGCAAAACAACAACGAGAAAAAACATACTGTCGAGAAATCACACCGAGCAAAAGCGAGTGAAAATCGAGAGTAGCAACGGAGAAAAGAAACGAGAAACAACGGAACAATCATAAATAGCATAAGATCTATAAAAAAAAAGAGCAAAAAGACCAACTCTAAGGAGTGGAGCGTCAGGCAAATAAATTTCAAAATTTTGCATGCGAGAAACGAGAAGGTGCAAGTATAGCATTGCAAATTGAGCTTCTAGTCGGACGAACAGGGACACAAATCACAGTGGATAGCAGATTAGGCTATTCAGGGCCCAAATCAATTTTGAAATTTTTGAGCTAGAGTTAATCAAATCTTGCGTGTCTGAAGAGCAGTCAACTGCAAAAGTGTTTTGGCTAAAGCAGTTTAATCAAAATCCAACAGGAGAAATGTTGGAATTAGGGTTGCAAAGAAACACACACAGCTTGGAGAAGACGAAGGAAGCTCAAGGCACACAATAGAGAGTGTATTACTTAGTGTGCAATGGAAAGATAGAAGACGAAGGAAGCTCAAGGCACACAACAGAGAGTGTATTACTTAGTGTGCAATGGAAAGATAGATAGCCCTAGAGTGATGGGCATATATACAATGCACGGGGGAAAAAACATCCTAAAGAGGGAAAAAATGCCCCGACGGTCCTAGTGTGTTCACACACATCACTACCACATGTATATGGTAACAAATCCCCCCTGGAGTGATGCGGTGAACGAGAGCTGGCACATGAGTAAAGGGAAGTGCCATGCCCTAAGGACATGATCAGTCCACAAAGGGGAGTAAGCCCAAAGCTTTGCAGAAAGCTTCAAGCTTCTCACGAGACAATGCCTTTGTGAAAAGATCTGCAAGGTTGTCCTGTGTTGGCACATAAGCCAAGATGATCTCTCCTGCTGAGAGCCTCTCCCTGACATAGTGGTAATGCACCTCAATGTGCTTTGTGCGAGCATGAAAAACTGGGTTCCCCGCAACTGCCAATGCACTCTGACTGTCAGTGTAGATAGTGTTGGCAGTGTCCTATCCAACACCCAAATCATCCATAAGGCGTCTGAGCCATACACACTCAACCGTAGCTGTGAAGACTACCCTGTACTCAGCCTCACAACTCGAAGTGGCCACAGTAGGTTGCTTCTTGCTCAACCATGATATACATGAACTGCCAAGCATGAAACAAAAAACACTTGTGGACACTCACATGTCAAAACAACCAGCCCAATCTGAGTCCGAAAAAGCATGTAAGTCTGGCAGCAATGATCCCCCCTTGGGATAAAACAAGCCAAGATGTAAAGTGCCACTAAGGTAGCGGAAAATCCTCTTGACAGCCTGCCAATGCTTAGACCCTGGGCTATGCATAAATCTGTTGACCTGTGAGACTGCAAACTGAACATCCGGCCTCGTGTTGCATACATAAATGAGGCAGCCAATAGCAGTTTGGTAAAGAGTGACATCAGCAGGATCGCCAGCATCATGTAGACTCAACTTCAAACCTGTTTCCATGGGAGTGGCAATAGGTTTGCAATCCTCAAGTCCAAACTTACATAGCAATGTCTCTATGTAACTTTTCTGACACAAGGCAATACCACCATCACACTGCTTAAACTGTATACCCAAATAATGATGCAACAGCCCCAAATCTTTCATCTTGAAAGTAGCATTCAAATCAGCCTTAAATTCAGCAATATGTCTCTCATTTGGTCCAATGATCAGCAAATCATCGACATAAATAACCACAATGAGAAGCACATCATCCTCACGCTTTACATACAATGTGCTTTCTGTTGGACTGTTACGAAAGCATAGTTTAACCAAATGAGTGTGAGCTTTCTCATACCAAGCACGAGGAGATTGTTTCAACCCATACAAAGCCTTCTTACATTTGCACACTTTGTCCTCGTCCTTTTATGACAAAACCGCGAGGCTGCATTACATAAACTTCCTCAAATATGTCACCATTCAACAAAGCAGTAACAATGTCTGATTGATGTACATCCCAACCAAAATGAGCTGCCAATGCACTTAGAAAATGCACAGTAGTCATACGACAAGTGGGAGCAAAAGTCTCTTCATAATCTATGCCTTTTTGTTGTGCATAACCCTTTGCAACAAGTCGAGCCTTATGGCGATCGATCTCACCATCCAGGTTGCGTTTCAACTTGTAAACCCACTTTGTACCAATGGCCTTTTTGCTAGAAGGCAAGTCACATAAAGTCCATGTGTCATTTTCTATAAGTGCATCATATTCTGATTGCATGGCAGCCATCCAATTTTTTGAATTTTGTGCTTCATCAAAAGACAGAGGCTCCTCAACATCATGTAAGCTAGACACAGCCAAAGCATAACAATCTGATGCATAAGATGCATGGCGAGAGCCTGAACGAGTACGACTAGGCAAAGGTGCATCCAATTTACTGTCACGCAAAGTGTGCACAGCCATTTTGGCATACCTCTAGCCTGCTCATTTTCAACCCTTTCCTCATCAAGTACATCATGTACATCTGCATCAATAATAGGCTGATCTATAACATTTTCAGAAACCCCCATAGGCTATACATTTACCTCATTGGAACTTACATTCGTATTTCCACCACTGAAAAGAGGCAACAAAGTGTCATAAATGTCCTATGAGCTTACATTACTGTCTCTAGTACATGACAGCAAGGGCCGAAAAGAATCTTCCACAAACACTACATTCCGAGAAACTAGAATACGTTTTTTTTGCGGATGATACAACCTATAACCTTTTCTTTCAGCACTATAACCAACAAAAATACATTTGACAGCCTTATCATCCAATTTTCTGCGCTATGTTTGTGGCACCAAAGCATATGCCAAATAGCCAAAAACATGCATGTGCTCAATAGATGGCTTTCTATCATGCCATGCTTCATATGGAGTAATAGACTGCAAAGCTTTTGTAGGACACCTGTTAAGTACATAAGTGGCACACATGATGGCCTCAAGCCAAAAAGAATGCGGCAAAGCTTGACTTTTGACCATACATCGTGCCATTTCCGTCAGCGACCTATTTTTCCTCTCAGTAACACCATTTTGCTGAGGTGTATAAGGCACTGTACATTGGTGTTTTATCCCACGACTAGCCAGAAATGCATTAAATTCATGAGACATATACTCCCCCCCTCGATCGGAACGGAGGGTGCCCATAGTACATTTCGAGACATTTTCAGCCATAGCCCAGCCATAGCCAAAAATTGTTTGAAGCACATAAAAACTTCGGACTTCGCTTTAAGCGGAAATACCCATGCATGCCTGGAGTAATCATCAATGAATGTCACGAAGTACAGGTAATTGCCCAAGGACGGAGTTTGCATGGGCCCACAAACATCACTATGCACAAGCTGCAACCTACATGTGGCCCGAACTGAACCATCCTTTGAAAACTTAGAACGCTGCATCGTCCCCAAAATACAGTCTTCACAAACATGTTTGATAGGTGCTTCAAAAGGCGGCAAAGAAGCAACCATATCAGATTTCTGCAAACGCAGCAAACTGGAAAAATTCAGATGACCAAAACGTGTATGCCAAAGTTTTGCATCTGAAATAGCCCTTGAATCTGCAACAGCATTTGCAAAATTTTGTCCACACTTGTCATACAAAGTGAGCTTATACAGCCCATGACATAAAAGGCCAGATCCAACAATTTCATCACCAAAACTGAGATCATGAACTGTGCATCTGTCATCCACAAATTTGACTACAAGTCCAAGTCTAGCAAGTCCGGATACAAACAAGAGATTCTTCTTGATCCCAGGTACATAAAGTGCATCAACAAGTGTGAAAGAACTTCCATTAGCAGCAGTAAGCACAATCTTTCCAATTCCCTGAACTGGATAAGAGGCATTGTTGGCAAAAGTGACTAAATTCCCATGAGGGACAGACTCAAGAGAGGTAAACAATTCACGATGTGAGGTAATGTGCTTTGTAGCACCACTGTTGAAATACCACACATGTGAATCTGTAGCAATTAACAAGCATGCATCATGAACAGCAGGATTGTAAGTGCACTCTACGCTAAAAGCCCATTCTGCATCAACATCAGCATCATAGTCTCCTTTCACAGAAGACTCAACAATGGCTGCATTTGTAGTGGAACCAGCATTTGTAGTGGAACCGCCCTCTTTCTTCTTAGCCTATTTGGCCTTCAACTTAGGACACGACTTGATCAAGTGATCATTAGCTTTACAATAATGGCAATGCATCTTCTTTTTGCCCTTATCACGAGAATTTCCAGACGAAGTGCTGCCAACAACAGAATCATTAGGAACAAAATTTTTGCCACTCGCAGCAGAACCATAAGAAGTGGCTGCATTGTTGTTACCACCCTTTCTTTGAGAAGCAATAAAAGCCTGTTCAACTGCACGCTGTCTAGTCCTATTTTTTCTAGAAAGTGACTCTTGCAACAGCAATGTGCATAATGCATCGAACTTGATAACTTCAGGATTTCCTTGGGTCATCAGTCTCCAAGTACTGGCAAAAGTCCGGTAGGAGTCTGGTAAGGCATCAAGAACAGTCTGCACAAGGGAACTGTCTGAAATGACTTCTCCTGCAGAAATAAGTTGCTCTTTGATATCCTTGACACTAGCAAGGAAAGTGTCCATATCATCTTCCTCATGCATAATCTTCGACTCCAGCTCTTTACGCAGCAAAGCAATTTTAGCCTCATTGCGACTTGCATAAAGACCAGCCAAAATATCCCAAGCCTGGTTTGCAGATTTTGCTGAACGGATGTGAGGAACAATGGTGTGCTTCACAGAAAACACAATCAATGCATGAGCCTGCGTATCCTTAACATCCCAACGACCTTGTTCTACCGTAGGCAAAACAACTCTAACAGCAGCAATCCTTGCAGTAAGACCTACAACATCCTCAACATCGCCTACATCCTCAGAACCAGGACGTACATCAATGCCCTACACAATATTCCAGACGCGCTTTGACATAAGAACGTGTTGCATCATATTAGCCCACATAGGGTAATTGTCCCCATCCAACCTGTCCTCAACAGCAAACATCTTGAACACATCTGTGTTGTTGTTGTCAGCCATGGTAAATGCTACACCTGATGTGAAAACTGCACGAAAATAAGAGAAACAAAGTGGGAACAACACGTGCTATATAACACAAACTGTAGAAGACTATAAGGCACCTGTTATGCAAAAAATGGCACTGACAGAAACTCTGCACAAAATGACAAAATAGCCTGTGCAGTACTGCCTGTAGTGGAAACGGAGGCCGAAATGAGCCCAAATCAAAAATCTGAGCAAATCGGGCTCTATGAGCGAGCCCGAAATATCTGTCGACCTGCGAACGCTCGCCAAAGCTCACCAAAATCGGAGAAAGTGAGCAGGCGTGTACTGGAGCAGCTGGTGACTAAGCCCGGGAGGACGCAACCTGCTCTGATACCAATTGTTGGAATTAGGGTTGTAGAGAAACACACACAACTTGGAGAAGACGAAGGAAGCTCAAGGCACACAACAGAGAGTGTATTACTTAGTGTGCAATGGAAAGATAGATAGCCCTAGAGTGATGGGCGTATATACAATGCATGGGGAAAAAAACCTCCTAAAGAGGGAAAAAATGCCCCGGCGGTCCTAGTATGTTCACACACTAGGACCTAGTGTGTTCACACACATCACTACCACATGTATATGGTAACAAGAAATTCTGATAATCAACACTAGAATCTGCTAAGAGACAGTTTTGGTAGATTATGGAATCAAGTCGAGCTGAGAGTTCAAGTACAACAGAGCATGCCAGTAGCAGTGGTAACATAGGTACAAGTGCAACATAGCAAAATTTTGCTGCTTTATGGCTACAATGGAGATAAAGTCTTGTACACAGATTCAGAAGGTCATAGGTATCTTATGAGCAATAAAAACAGTGCAGGAGCTAAGATCCTATTGATCAGAGTAAAGCAAGATCTAGAGAACTCCCAGATGTTCACAGACTTCACTGGAGCCAGGTATTGCAAGCTCAAACATGAAGTGCAGATAGAGTTGCAAAAAATCAACCCAAGTCTTTATCTAAAAATCTGCACAAGCCAGCAAAACATACAGTTGGTGCATATGCAATCAAGGTCATTCTACATGGATTACAGTGGTCAGATCTATAGTTGAGAGCCAGAATTGCAAGATCCAATAGATCAACCAATAGAATCAAATCTAATTGGAGAACCAAGCCAAAGACGGTACAAAGGTCAAGATGGAGCAGTCTACAGCTTGATGCTTAGTGTTTTAAAAGAAGAAGCCGACAACTTGGTAAGCACAGAAATAGAATCTTCTCAACAAGAGCTTGACATGACAGAGCCAGTTAAAATACCACCAATCATGGCATATTGCTCATATTGTGGACGAAAATGTGGACATTTTTCTGAAGATTGTCCAAGAAATCTAGACAACAGGGACACATCAACTACGAAGCAGGGTATAGAGAAAATTGGAAATGCGAATCTCGATGTAAGTGCATCTAACTTGTCACTTTTAATGCAATGGGATGATTCTACATTACAATTAGAAGCACCAATAAAAGCAGTGCAAATTCAAAATCAACATAAAGATGCACAGACACCTGAAAAGCTTAAAATTGATTCTTTGAACAACAAATTCCTGCATGAATTTAGTCAAGGTGTCGAGATATCACCGAAGGTTGAAAAGATTGTTAGGTTTGCAAATGATTCTGCATCCACTGCCACAAGTGTGCAATCCCTCACAAGTCTAAGGGACACAACATTGCATGGTACACATAATTCATATGCACACTATGTAGATCAAAAAGGGAAACTATACAAAAAGGATCAACCAGTGTTTGAATGGCCCACATACCAGCTCATAGAAGTGCATCCAATGATAGATAAAAGAAGGATGGTCCATTTTAGAGGAAAAAATCTATTATAGCCCATCCTCTCTAGACCTAAAAGATATTACCCAAGTGAACCCAGAAATCTGTTGAGAGCCAAACTCTCCTCCATCGGACATCAAGCTTCAATGTTGTGACCAAACGAGTATATACTTGGACCAAAACAATTGTATATATTGACAAGAATCTAGCATCTATGATGCCTTGGGTCCTAAAAACATAGAAGCTCATATCATAGGAGACCCATTGGATAGACAAGATCAGGGCAAACATAATGCTATTCATAGCTTGACTTGGGGTATAATTTGTCATGTTTCAAGGAATTACATAGGAAACTATGCAGAAGGTTTATAGATGCCAATTGTCAATATTGCTACCCAAAGTGTACCTTCACAGTCCCAAAAGGTGAGACTAAATCAGAGCCAAACAATTTTGAACTCTTAAAAAACAAAGTAGGCTATAGTAATCACCCTAGGAAGGGGGGAGCTATAAATCCATCAAGCTCAGCTCATGTACCAGGAGGTAAAGCTAAAGTGGAACTTCCATCAATTAGCACAAATGGAGTGATTTCCTATGCCTTTACATCAAACAACCCTCATGGATCAGCTTCTTCAAGCAAGTCAGGCTTTCAAATCTTAAAGTCAATTGCTGACCCAATGAAAACCGCTAAGGAGACACCCAAAAAAGAAAAGATATTTCAGCCAAAGTACTCAAGAAAGAAAAAGATAGTCAAACAAGTGTTTGTTCCAAGCAATTCAGTCAAGTTCAATGATCCAGTTTGGATTATGGACGGGAAATCAACACATAAAGACAAACACATGGGCTGGATAGCATCAGAATGGAGCTTAAAGGAACATGAGTACTATGGAGGTAACGGATAGATATGGGTACCAAAACCGCAGGTTAGGGCATATGAAGTAGCTTCAAGTCCCTCCCAAGAAAGAAGTCCCACTGGGTATCAACCTCGACAATATCCTAGGATATCTAAGAAGCAGGTATATAACAAAATAACATGGAAAGATGCTAAAGTCAACCACAACTCACAAGAGGATATAGAACAAAGACGGATCTCAAAGAATGTTCCTCTTGGACAAGGATTCTACATAGGTTATACAAAGATTTGGCTACCAGTCAACCACAAGCCAACTGCAACTACACCAACCTTGCATGAAGATCTCAAGAGCTCAGCAAGACCTAGAGCAAAACAAAGTCAACAATGGAGATACAAAGGTCATCAAGAGATTTGGATTCCTAATTCTTCCAATGCTCCTAGTCAAAAGCCACATGCGGACAACCAACAAAGACTTACAACAACATCAAAGACTTCTTACAACATGCCCAATCGGAGAATCAAATAGATAAAGGAATCTTCACCGTCAAAGAAGGACAACCCAACCAACGAGAATGTAGATTCAAAAATGAAAAAACAGGTATAGCAAAAGAAACCTTCAATGCCAACTTGGTCCTTCACTAATCCTCTTTTTGAGGATTTAAGCTTACTTTTACATGAAGAAATGTTTGTAGTAAGCAGAAGAATGTAAAAATTCAAGTCTCCAGGGTGCAAAAAACACTCTTTGGCATAATTAGAGTCGTGGGCCGCTGAGCCATAAAATGAGCAAAGCATTAGTCTCAAAGCTTCAAGTCATATTAAACTTTGTGCTAAGATTCGTAGTTATTAGGCATACGCTCAAGCTAGAAAAGTTGAGCATATCTAAGTTGTGTTTGCTCATGCTAGATGAGATGAGCATAAGAGTCAAAGTCTATTAAGTTACAAATGGTGGAGTGTCGTAGAGTCCAACAGTCACGCACAGTGCACAGTAAGATGAGGGCACATATCCTCGTCACAAAAACCATTCTTAAAGGGGTGCCAGCTTGCAAAGCCATGTCATATGCTTTTATAGATACACCATCTTTCTGAAGATCTTTCTTGCAAATATATTTTTTTCCATGCATTTTTGTGTATGCATAAATAGGATGTCCCATCATTGGACATATGCATTAGACACTCTTTTTTGCTTTCACCTATGCACCTTGAGTGGACTACAACAGGCAAACCAATGTTCCATCATGCTACCCTCTCATATTTGCTACCTTTTAATTCCATATCTATCAGCAAATAAACCCTTGAGTACTTTATTAATATTTTCAATGCTAATAAGTACCCCAATAATGCACGTATCCTAAAGGTACTTTTTTCCCATTGGGTCTTTTGCCTTTGGTCATCCAGGTACTAGACCCTAATTTAGAACCTCATCATTCTACTTCTCTTGTACATACTTTTCATAAATAACCAACAGCCTCATCATTATGCAAATTCAATGACAATTGAAGAAATGAGCCCATTAACAACCAATCAAAAACCTTCCACAGACTCCACAGACACTTTTCAACAGTGCCCGAGGACGGGCACTAAAATCGGAAGGGGGAAATGTTAATTGACTCAACGTCAGTTAACAGGAGTTGCTAAAGACTAAAGACGTACAAATGCACATCGAAGATCAACAGTAAAAACCAGTAAAGATTGGAGTTACATATTTTTCACGTTTTCCCAAAATGGTCATGTATTGTAAATTCCTGATTTATTTCAAGCCATTGTAATATTTTAATGTGTTACGGGCTCAATGGGAGTTCCAAGCTGTAAAGAACATGTCAGTTAGTGTGCCTAGGTAGCAGATTCAGTAAGTGGTGGAGCCCTAAAGGCCTTGGGTGCCCGAACATTGCATATTTTTACCCTAGGTATATAGGGCAGCGTGTAAAAGAAATTAGAGTTCTCAAGGTCATTTGTTGAGAGCACTTTTTGGTGAGATCTCTTGAGGTGTGTGGCTATGGAGTCCTTGAGCTTCTCCTTGCTCATGAGACTTGATTAACACTAATCAATGATTCATTCTCTTTCACTATACCTCTCTCATGCTTCTTACGATTGCTAATGATGCTTTGATTAGCTAGATTGTAGCTAATTAGTGGTTAATCCCTCTCTAATCTTATGTGATTTCCCTCTTTTGCTTGTGTGTGCATGTAGGTTTGATTGGAGTGTGGTGCTCGATAGATCTATGTGTGTGTGCTTGCGATTAGTGTGCTGCATGATAGGATTATGTTATGTGCATCTTGCAATCATTAGTGTGTGTGATTGGGCTGACTGGACGTGAAGAGAAGTGGTTGTGGAGATTGCCCTTTATTGTGGCTTAGCTCCTTCATAGGCCGAGAAGCTCACCTCATAGAGTCAACCATTTGTGTTGCCATGATTAGCTCACTAATTGTGTGAGTGTTTCCATGCTCTAGCTGGGTAGCTCATTCCTCCAAATTGATAATTATGTTGGTCATTGGAGCTATGCAACGATGGAGACCCCAACAAAGACTATGTGACCCTACATCGGTGCCATTAGGGTTGAGGCTACTCCAAATATTCCAAAAAAGTAGATTTTGGTGAAGCTTTTACAATGGTTTGAGGATTCCTTTTGTGTCTAGATTTTTGAGTTTTTGATGGTTTTTGATTCCTTTAGTGTCTAGAGTTTTGAGTTTTTGATGGTTTTTCTTGTATATTTTGGTCACCATCAAGTGTTATTTCAATTGTTAATCAACTCGACTCACCTTGTAGTGTCTGCAAACAGGTAGGCAAGGGCTTGTAGGTCGAGGTGTTTGGAGTTTGAATAGGAACTGTGGGGAGGATGTTCATTGAGCTCTTGAGTGGTGGTGTGTGTGGTGAGTAATCTAAGTAAATCTCTTGTGTTGTGTTAAGGTGCCAAGGTGTGTGAGTGTGCACATGATATATTTTTCTTCATCAGCATCTTGGAATCTGAGAAAATAAAAGACATTAGTTCTATAGCTTAAGCCATTAAAGGAAAATGAAATTTCTCCATGTAGTAAGTACCTTTCTATTGTTAATATTGAATGCATACACTTTTGGAAGAAGTGGAATTTCTTTTAGAAGTGGAAGGTCTTCATATGTAAGATCTACCCTAAGCTGCATAAGAGATATACTTGACATTGTCTCAATCACACTTAAGCAGGCTCTCTTGAAAGTAGGTCTCCATTGCTAAAGGTTTGTTCTCAGAGTTAGAATCTATATCTTGGTCGAGTGGGATAAGTTTTCCACTAAGAAGATGATATCTAAAATAGTAAAATGACAATATGAAATTTTGGGAGCTTATAATATACTTACAAATTATAGACTTGTTTTGCAAAAGACGAATTGTTCTCTGTGACTGTTTCTTATCCCAACTATCACCTAAAAAGTCCAAACAACTCTCAAACTTGCAAATGAACATTGTTGTGGTAGTTCTTATTTTCTCATTAAAGAAAAAAACCTACAAACTTTTCAACATTCATAAATAGAGTGAGCCTAGCAATCTTTGTAGCAGTAAAATACTGAAGGTACTTTTGTACATCCCTTAACAACCTGCTCTGAAATTTTCACTAGTCTAGGCTATCAACAAAGACCAATCCTTGCTGTCAAAGGATGGAAGTGGAAAAGGAGTTACACAACCCCATCCCTACATAATTTGGGTTCCAAGATGATATATTATAAAAGAATAATCCATCATTTGCAAGCTCCTTGTGCGATCTTCCTCAATCCATTTTCTCACTGATAAATGCATGCATGGAAAGCATCAAATATCCCAACTTTTCTCTGAACTAGTTGCTAGTCTATCCTGTAAGATAGATAAATATTTACAACATACCAAACATGATAATATGATGTATAAATCTACCAAAATAACCATGCAATAAATGAGATATATGCACAAAACAACTTACAGTTGGGTCGATGCTATGGAAAACTAGGAGGAGATGTTTGCAAACTTAATTTTGTGTGTTGGAAAGCATGTTGTATCATGACCTCTTTCACCCATTTTCTTTGTGCACACACTTTAAACTCTTTAACTTGTCCCTTGAAAGTCTTCATAAAATCATTGCATTGCCTTCTCTTCCTCCTCCTCATCGGCAATAATATCCAAATTTTGATAGTTATTATAGATAGTACCCATGCCTGATCATCTACATTATAGCTGTTAAAAATGCTAACAAATTCAATGGTAGTGTGAGGCTTTTGAGAGGTAGTCATGGTGTGCATGAATACAAAGTTGTGTTTGCACAAATATGAAAAGGGGAATAAAAGTTTTAAGCGGGAAGTAGAGTTACACAAAGAAACATTTGGGTGGGAACATAGATATAATGGATGGAGTCTTCAATGCAAAGAGAGGAATTCCTTTTATAGGTTATTGTAGTGATTAGACTTTGAATAATTTCTTTTAATTACAAATAACATAGCTTCCCTTAGGAGGTAAGTGTTTTAGGTGAAGAGATAGGTGGTAGGGCTAGGGTTTAAGTAAGTATGTTAGTAAGAGTTAGAGTTATAATTAGTATGTATTTATACAAGTGAAAAACATAAAGGAAAATTTACAAATGGTGCAACGGACTAGATGAGAAATTAGACAAATCTAGAAGATTCTCCTCCTTCTTTGCATTGGTGTTGAATTGTCACCACTATTTTTTGTGTGTCGTGTACAGATTCCATGGATGGAGTTGGTACTTCTCTAGATTTTCCTCCTTTTCTTGATTCTCGTGAATGAATTTTATATAAAATTAGTGCATTGGTATTAAGGCATGAGAGATAGATGAATAAAATAGATGAATTATTTTTGAAAAGTAATGGAATATAGAGATATACACATAGTAGCCACAACCATCTTTGTGGAGCTTCTTCTTCATGCTAATAGAAATGGAGTGTGTGTGTAGAGGAACCATACAATGTGCAAGATGATTATCTTCTCTATGGAAATAGGTTATGCATCACACATTTATTGCATGAAAATTTCATGTACAAGTCTCATACTCCTCCTTATGCGGGACAGAGGGATTCAAGCTACTCTCAAGGAGAAGAAATGTAATTTTGTTGGCCAACAATGAAGGCAGACATACAGAACTATGTTACCAAATGCATTGTATGTCAAAAGGCAAAGTTGATAGAGGGAAGCAACGTACAATAATATTGTCCATAGTTCTATAGGAAATGCACCCTTCAAGGAAATGTAAGGAAGACCCAATCTTCCACTATTAGTCAAGATACTTGGGAAGATCTTTTTTGTTGATGAGTATAGTAGAGATCTTAAAGAATCTTCTAATAAGATTAAGGAAACTATATACATCACATGATAGAACCAAAAATCTATTGTTGATAGAAGAGCCTTGACCTTCAAAGAGAATTATTGGGTATTTCTTAAGTTTTCCAAACCACATCTAAGCCATTCAATAGGCAAGGGGACACAAGGACACCCAATGGATCATCAAAAATTATGGCCCATTCCAGATCCTGAAGCCACATTGTCTTACAATTTGAGGTTATATAGCAATTGGCTCATTCATAAAGCTTTTCATGTAATCCTTTTGAAGGCGTATAAGGGAAAGCCACTCAAAGACCAAGTTACCAAAGATCCACCGGAGTTTGAAGGTCAACAAGATATCCTGCAGCCTAAGAGTATCCTCTGACATGAAGACAAGGTTTTAAGAAGTGGTAAGACTATCCGATGGTATCTTATTAACTTTAAGAATTATCTTAATGAGTCATGCTTGTGCTAGACATGTTTCTCTCAAGAATCAAGTAGACTTTGCCAATCTACTCTAGAAGAATTAAGGGTTACGTAAAGACATGCTTGCAATAGCCAAGTACCAAGTGGAATTAGTCACCACTGTGGAAGGATGTCAATGGGTAAAAAAGGATCCTCTACCCAAAGTATAAGGACTAGATATGATTTCATTTTCCCTACTCCATAGTGTAGGAAATTTCAGGGAATATTTACTGTCATGAAAATTAATTTCTAACCTTCTAAAAGTATTTTTCCATCTTAAATTGGCCACTTAAGTCTTCGGAAAATAAAAGAGAACAAGGGAAATTGATTAAAGTGCTTATAGACTTATTTAAATCAAAGGCTTGGGGCGAAAGGAAGGAGGTCTATAAAAGAGAAAGGATAATTGTTATACAATTACCCCAAGTCTAAGATATACGTCAAGGTAGTATAAGTCTATCCCAAGAAACCTTGATAAAAGGTAGAAGACAAACGAGACTAATTAGAGCAATTATCAAAGTCTCAAAATAAAAAATAGTGGTGAAAATTTTAAGACATTAAATCTACTCCCTAATCTCCAAGTATGAAGTCTAGAAAGCCTTAGGGTAAATGTTTAACTTGCCAAAGATACTCTAAATTTAGCAAGCCTACATTTAGCAGGTGCCAGGACTAGCTTCGTAGTACCTCCAAAGCATTGTGCTAAGGTTTTGCATAGGAAGTGAAGTTCTAAAGCCCAAACATGAGTTTCATTTTTACCAAAGCCCATCCTGCTTTATTAGTTTCTAAACTAGCAAGTCGGATCTAGTCTGTCAGTCTCACAAAGCCTCTAAAGGAAAGTGCAAAGGTCTTGCACTCAAGCTATAAAACTAAAGGTAAATCCATAGTTTTTATTTAATGCAAGGTGAAATTAAAAACCTACAATTAAGTCATCCCCACCATATTTAGAAAGTTGAATTTAGTCCTTCTCTTCCATATTTGACTAGGCCACATGTCCAAAGTAGCTTGCATATGCTTAATGGGTTGAGGGCAAGTGTGTGCATATGATCAATTGCCAACTGTAATTAAAAATGAGAGAATCACGAGCTCTTCCAAGAAAAGTAAGGGGGGGGGAGGGAGAAACATGTGTTAGATTATGCATATAGTTGTATTTAAAGTTTCACTTCTCATTGGTCCATGTACCTTTTACTCTATTTGAGATTTTTGGCAAGTATCCAAAAAAAAGGGGACTTGTGGGGATTTTTGTTCACTTTCCATCTCATTTTTTTATATTCCAAAGAGCTCAAGGTGGTGAAGCAAGTGTTCTCATTTTCCCTGTCACACGGAAGTTCAAGACTGGATTTTCTTGCACAAGAATTTGACTATGGATGCAAATACAAGCGAGTGATTGCATGAGAGTTCTTAATCTTCTTCTTATCTACTATTCTTTCTATGCTAAAATCTTGCTTATGGAGTAAGAGAATACAAGATACTACTTCTTTGCATAAGAAATACTTATTTTCACCCTCATCTACTTCCATCCCGTAAGAAGGAATTGTGATTTAAAGGTGATAGAGATAGTGAATGTACATGTACAGTTTGTATGAGAGCTATGGAGGTAAGAGGGGAGGTTAATGGTGAAGAGAGTGAGAGAAACCATGAAAGATGTAGATTTGAGGGAGGGATAGAGAGAAATGAGTATGTGTGTGTGGAAGTGTGAAGGAAGACGAGAGAAGACTAGGGTGACTTGTGAGAAAACGTGGGTAGCAGACTGGGGTCCACCCAAAAAATCATATATCATTGGTGGGGGCTCCAAAAATTATGAAATTTTTAAGGTGATTAATTAGCTTGTGGGCTAAATCTTTTATTTTGATCACTTCCTCAAATTTAGAGTGGAGGTGGATGTCATAAATCTCACCAAAATGCTTGTTTTTCCTCCTACAAAAGTCTTCAGTGGCTCCCATTTTGTTGAATTTTCATAATCCTCCAAGAGTGAGCCCCTCCTTGCATGAGAGCATGACCTAATATATTCTTGAGAGTTTGAAAATATACATGGATTATGATTATTCACAAATATGATATATGGATATGGTGAAAAAAACAGGTTAGTATATAGACAATTCATGGAATTTGGAATAGTGTCAGCTGTATATAAATATAAAATGGAAAAGAGAAATATATGAAAATTTAGGGAGTCAATGAGGGGGCCCCTCATTTGTTATGATTGATTTAGGACTATTTACAAGAAGTGGAAGAATGCATGTAGAAAAATGGTAATTTAGTAAAAGGGAATTATAACTAGATGTAATGTATTTTGGTGATTTTTTCTCAAAGTGGGTTCACACCAATATTTATGAAGGCTTGCTTGAAAATATTTATTAAAGAGTATGTACAATGGTAAGAGAATTAGGATAACGGTGAGTCAATGTACATAATATACTTAGCTAATTAACACCCACCTAGATAAAAATATTTCAATAAATACCAAAATTATTATAATAAAAATCCCTATATTTAGGCCCTATATACAATGAAATATTTACACACAATAGGTCATAATATATTCTTATTTTTAATTTATTTAGTTTTTGGCTCAACTAGCCCAATGATTAGCTAGCTGAGGGTTTTAAAGAGATATGGAGAAAGTCCCTTGACTCACTATGTGCAGTGAAAGGTTGAGGATAGACACAATGTTTGAGTTGTTTTGATAGGGTGATGTAGCTCACTATGGCAATTCCAGATAGCCAAAAAATGACTATCATTAGCCCTCCCCCAAGATGATAGTACATTCATATACCATCAAAAGTTATATTTTCCAATGAGAGTGGTTCCAAGCTATTTGTGATGTTTTGTGTTTTAAACAAGTCTTCATTCTATAGTTCTTCTTCACCTTGTCTTGAACTACTAACACAAACCAAACTACAAGACTTACATGATGATATAGCTTCTTAGCAATGCTCTTCCAAATTCTTGGTAGAGTGCGACTCAAGTAGAGCTTAAGTCGGTACCCATTCGGCTCAAGTAGGGCTTAAGTCGGTACCCATTCACCTTCTTAGGATGCTCCTTGCCATCTAAATCCATGTGTTGATAGTAAATTAAATTAAAATATTTTTTGACCACATATAAGGACCTTGTCATCTGGTGTCGAATTTGGCATCAAACCTATTGTCAAGTTGATTGGCATACCTTAACACCAACCCACCTTCCTTGATACCCTTGTCTTTGACCTTCTTATCAATCTTCTCCTTTGCTTGCATAGATTTCCTCTTGTAGCACTCGTAAGATTCTTTTCCACTCAAGCTCAGCTAAGGTAAGAAGTCGATCCATCCATGCTTCTTGATTATCTTGTGCTGCTTTGCCATGAAGACGCATTGTTGGAACGTTGAGCTCAATTGGATGCAAAGCATTTTGACCATACATCAAGTGAAATGGTGTGAACTCTGTGGCCTCCCTATATGTGGTTTGATACGCCCATAATGCCTCATCCCAAAAGTCGCCACACAACTTTGTCTTAATTTTCACCATCTTTCTGATGATGCCTACAGGGACACCATTAGCCTTCTCCACCTAACCATTTCACCGTGGGTAGTAGGGTGTGCTATGACGATGTAGAATGTGAAGCTCTTCACAAACTTTCGTGAGTAAACCCTTCCCAAATCATGGATCATTATCAGAAACAATTTCCAAAGGTGTGCCAAAATCTACAGCATATGTATGTAATGAAATTGGCCTATTTAACTCGAGAGTAGCGAAAATGAGAGTACTTTTGAGAAATGACGTTGTGAGCATACTAGGTGAACATAATTGAAGATAGCAACATAATCATAGCAATTAGTTAACTTGGCATGGACAATACTTTTGCAAGAGAGATAATTTAGAGAACATGACAACAATTGAGGAGCGGATTTATGTGGAGCCGGGGTCCCCCCTCCAATAGGCATTCGTATTATAATTTCTCCGATTAAGAGACTTGTTACAATATAATCTTTGTGTTCCTTGTGACCTAGGTGATGCAATGAAGATGGAAAGCTTCATGCATCACAAACATAACATAAACTTGAAGAAAGATTTAACTATCCCAAGCCTCAGTTCCAAGACCTCAAACACCTTCGAAGGTGGAGAGAGCTAGCAAGGAATGAGGGTAGGGAAGAGAAAGAAGAAACATTTCATAGGAGAAAGAATTAGTTCCTCACTTATCATAACTCTTCTTGCTAGCATACATAATAGCATAGTAATGAAGAAGAAAAAGATGGCAAGCTTAAGCATTGAAGCATGGCTCTTGGTTGGATTTGCACTCCATAGCCAAGAGTGTTGGTGTAGGCTCTCAACCTCTACTTGCTTGGAGAAGGAGAGGGAGCTCTTGCACTTTGCATAGCACAGAATGAGAGTGTTTGTGAGTGTGTGTGGTGAGTATACCCCCTAAGCAACCCCCTAGCTTGCTTGGGTCAACCCCTCCTTGTAGCTCATGCTTGAAGCTCATTGGACCCCTCCAGGCCTAGCCAATCACAAGCAGGAGGCATTGCAAGCAACAAGGGTAGCCTTGGGACAAGTGTTCCCCTTTCCCCTTTGAGAGAGAGGTCTTGATAAATGAAAAATCAATTAATTAATCTCCTAAATTTTTCATTGGACCCCTTGGGTGGCCAACCAATAGGCTTCATGCACACCATGAGGGCAACATGAGGAGGAACTTGACAAGTGTCCCTTTTGCTTTCTTTGTAACATGCATGCCTTGTGTGAGTGTGTGGGTGTTCTCTCTCATCCCCCTTCATGTAGGGCTCGCCCCCTCCTTGTAGGGATTGAATATTTGACTTTTTGACACCTCAAGCCCCTCATGCATAGGCCCAGTTCCCACCACAAGCTTGGCCCTTAAGCACTTTAAGCTTGGGCTGGGTTCTCACCTCAAGTGAAACCCTAGCATCTCAAGCATGTCAAGCACCTCAAGCATCTCAATCATCAAGCACCTCAAGCACCTCAATCATCAAGCACCTCAAGCACCTTAGTCATCAAGCATGACAAGTAGGACAAGCACCTCGATCTGGGTCGGGTTCCCGCGCCTCAAGCTCAGCTCTAGCTTACCTAAGGTCAAAGGACTTTTACACACATTATTGGAGGTCTTCAATGAAGCTAAACTTAAGGTCTTATGTTCCATTGGTTAGCCTTGCTCTTTGATAGACCATCTCTCATTTGGGCCCCTTTACCATTGGCCCTGTGTTGAGATAGATCTATAAGCACATGCCTATATCTTAACCCTTGTTCCTGTTTATTCTCCCACATTAACTGATCAATTTAATATGAGAAAATCATTTGGGTTGGTTAGATATTAGATATTGAATTTTATTGCATTACCTCTCTCTTGAAATCATAGTCGTCCTCGACTATGAGGTAGAAGAGATAAAGCCTTAGTCATTAGCTAATGCTACTTAGCAGGTAGAGGATCCCTTCTTATCCTATGACATCTTTCCAAGATGGATGACTAATCCATTTGGTGCTTGGGAGACATAGCTGCCGCCGCAAGCATGTCTGATCTTTAGTCCATTTCATTCTCCCAAAGTAGAGTGACAAATTCTACTTGGTGTTTGAGAGACGTCCTCATCACAAACATGATTGTAATCATGCATACTAGTTAAATTTGTGCGCAATTAAAAAGAGGACTAGTCTTATAAGACAAAAAAATGAGTCATTTAAAAGAAATTTGTACATTTGCTTATTCTAATGTAGCATTGTAAGCATTGACAAGGTTCATACTATCCTTATGCTGTATTCCTTGCATCCATCTAGCATCTTCAAAAGGATAAGTTTTGAACTTAATAAGATACCGTCGGATAATCTTACCATGTCATAGTACCTTGTCTTCATGCCAAAGGATAGCTTCGGGTTGTAGCACCTCTTCTTGGTCTTCAACTTCGGGAGGGTCTTCAATAATTGGTTCAGTTGGTGGCTCTCCTTTGTAGGGCTTAAGTAGGCTTACATGAAAGGCATTGTCTATGAGCCAGTGGTTGGGAAACTTGATTTGATAAGCCGTCTCATTAATGGGCTTCAAGATTTGGAAAGGACCATAGTATCTTTTTTCTAGTTTAGCGTAATACTTTTGATGGCCCGTAGGATTTTTGCTTGTTGTTTGCCTTAATCGAGCATTAGGAAACTTGAGTAAGACCCAATCATTTTCTTGGAACATTAAGGCTCTTTTGTGCTTATCAGCAGCAGCTTTTTGCCTTTGTTGAGAGATGGATATAGCCTCTTTAATCTTTTGAAAAGATTCTTGTAGGTCACGGCTATACTCATCGGTGGTGAAGATCTTCCCCTATACTTTGAGTAGCAAGGGACTTTCAGGTCTTCCATCAATGATCTCAAAAGGTGCTTTTCCCATAGAAGTAAGTACAGTATTAATGTAGGCATACTCTACAAGAGGTAAGTACTCTTTCCATTGTGAGCGTTGATCTACTTTGGTAACATAAGTCTTGAGTAGATCGAGTATCGTAAGATTGGCTATCTCACTTTGGCCATCCGTTTGTGGGTGATAGGTCGAAGAGAAATTCAATCTTGTTCCTAGATTTTCAAAGAGACCTTTCCAAAAATTACTGGTCATTCTAGGATCTCTATCTGACACAATGGATGTGGGTAATCCATGGTGCTTGAAAATCTGAGATATGAAGAGAGTTTCCATTTGATGTGCCTTAATAGTCTTTTTGACAGGAATAAAATGTGCTTGCTTGCTAAACCTGTCGACTATTATCCATATTCCTGTATTCCCATGGATAGACTTGGGTAATCCAAACATGAAATCCATGGATATACTTGCCAATGGTGAATTTGGGATAGGCAATGGCTGGAGTAATCCAGGTTGCTTCCCTCTATCATACTTGGTCTTTTGGCATACTACACATTTTGAAACATACTCTTGTATGTTCACGTTCATGGTAGGCCAATAGAAGTACGTCTCTACTCCTCGGAGAGTAGGTTAAATACCTCTATGCCCCGCATATGGAGGAGCATGGGATTCATACATAACTTTCTCACGAAGGGAATGGGTAACACATAGCCTATTTCCGTGGAGAAGATAACCATCCTGCAAGGTGAATGGTTCCTCTTTGTTCCCCAAAGCAAGGGCTGACATTATGTCTCTAAAGTCAGGGTCAATAGCATACTCATATATCAGAGAGGATAGATCATTGTGAGTAGCTATAGACACCGCATTACCTTTGGTCATTGTGAAATTGCATCGGCCACTTGATTGTGTTTACCAGCTATGTGAGCAATATGGAAATTAAATTGCGAAAGAAAATTTTCCCACCTCATTTGTTTGTTGGAAAGCTTGGTTTGCGTCATGAAATACTTGAGACTTTAGTGGTCAGTTCATAGGATAAATGGAGTCCCCAATAGGTAGTGCTTCCATGTGTCTAGGGCATGTAGAACAGCTAAAAGCTCTTTCTCATAAATACCCAAGACTCATTCATCAGTATTGAGCCTTTGGCTCTCATATGCTATGGCATGCCCTTCTTTAAGAAAAACGGAAAAGCATCACATTGGACCTTAAATGGCATTGAGAGATCCGGAAGCACAAGGACTGGTTGGGAAGTAAGATTCTCTTTGAGCTTATCAAAAGAATTTTTCTCCTTAGCAGTCCATGTATACTTAACGTTCTTCTTAGTTAGGTCGAGTAGTGGTCCTGCTACTTGAGAGAATTTTGCTATGAAGCATCTATAGTATGCGCACATACCAATAATTTTTCTTAGCTCATGTAGATTTCTTGGGTTAGAGCCCATGCTTTTATTACCTCTAACTTTGATGGATCCATACGGATACCATCATGAGAGATAATATGACCTAGGTATTGAATCTCTTGAAGGAAGAATTCTCTTTTCTTTTGGTTGAGAAAAACTTGTTCTCCCTCAATGCTTGAAAAATCACTTGGAGATGTTGCTTATGTTCCTCCAAAGACTTGGAGTAGATGATGATATCATCAAAGAACACTTCAGTGAATTTTCAATAAGGTCTAAAAAATATCTCCATCAGACGATTGAACGTAGCTGGTGCATTAATCAAGCCAAAAGGCATGACTAGATATTCATAAAGACCAAATGTTGTGCGAAATGCGATATTTAGGATATCTTCATCCACTATCTTTATTTGATGATAGCCACTTTTAAGGTCAATCCTACTGAAGTAAGTAGAGACTTGTAGCTTATCAAATAGATCTTCTACCCGAGGCATGGAAAATTTGTTTTTGATAGTGTTATGGTTTAGTGCTCAATAGTCCACACACATACGGTATGTACCATCTTTCTTTTGCACTAAAAGGACTGGAGAACAAAAGGGAGAGGAACTAGGCCTCACCATCCCTTTGTCTACCAATTCCTGTACTTGCCTCTTGGTGAGCTTGTGAGACTTGATAAGGAGGTTTGTTAGGCGGTGAGCTTCCTAGAAGGATCTCAATGCGATGGTCATCATCCCCTCGTGTTGGAGGTAAATCCATAGGGATATCATCGATGAACACGTTTTTGAATCCTTTTAGAAAATTAGACAAGTCTAACTCTTCTTGATTCCTACCATTGACATCTGATGAAACATTAGTATCTTTTAGAGACTCTTTGACAAAAATCATGTACGCAGAAACTGAGCTCTTCATTGACTTATCAAAAGCAAGAGGATTTACAAGTGGAATAGTGCGACCACGCTCACTAGCATCTATATACATGTTCTTTCCCCTGTAGGTGAAGTACATTCTCCTTTCAAGGAACTTCATGTTGGAAGCCATGCGATCAAACCATGGCGCCCCTAGGATAGCATCCTCATGTTGGAGAGGAGAGATGAAGAAGTCTTCTTTGTTGACATAGATTTGGACATGAAGCCTCAACTTCCCAATCAAGGGAGTAACGGAGCCTTGCTGTCCCTTGAAAGCTGTGTCAGTCATTACCATATCTCCCATCTCAAAATCTTGAATGCCCAACTTGGTGGCCAACTCTACTGATATGAAGTTGTGAGTAGAGCCAGGGTAAAACAAGATGAAGGAATCATGCTCTCTTACCTTTCCCCAAGCATATGAAAGTGATGATCCTTTGCAATGAGCATCCTCTTTTGGAGCTTCGATGGTGGAAGCCCTAGGAGTTTCATTGCAAGTATTCTTCTTGGGGCAAGAACGATAGCCATATCCTTGCTCCCCACACTTGAAACACTTATGGTCCTTGAGAAAATCTTCAAGCTCTTCAAGAGAGAGTTTGTTTTTACCTTTGTAAACTCCCTTCTCCTTGGAACGATTGTTGTTGTTGTTGGAAGTGACTTGGGAAGAATTTTGAACATTGGTTTTCCCCTTTGCATCATTTTTGTCTTTGTTTTCCATTGGCTTGACATTACGTCTAGCCCCTTGATGGAAATTGATGTGTGAAGCAACCATGGTGTGATGGACTACTTTGCTAATAGTACTAGGCCGTTGAGAGTTGATGTATTCGGCCATCTCTTCAGGTAATCCCGCAAAAAATTTCTACCTTTGCTCGGCAAAGTCTATCTTTTGAAAGACAATATCCTTGAGATGTAAATCCCAAAACTTGTCTACGTACTTGTGGATAGACTCATGAGAGAGATGCTTCAAGCTGCGCCATTTGGTAAGCACTTTGTCCTCACTTGCAAGGAATTGCTTCATAATGGAAACTCGTAGAGTTTTCCATGTCTTTGGGGCTTCACCATTGCCACAAAGGCTAGCCCACCATTGACGAGCTGATTTTTGGAAGTGCATAGCTACATGGCGTAGCTTGGAGGACTCTGTGAAGCCCTCGTCTCCAAAGGCCGCATCAAATTGCTGGATGAAGGACAACACTTTGTTGGTAGCACCAAAGGTGCCATCATAGGTGAGAAAAGAGATACTCTTTCCTCCCCCCATGAACTTCTTTAGCTTTTGTGACCTTCGCCATGCAGGAAATGATTTGTGATTCCTCTTGTATTGTCTAGTAGAATAGCCATATCTTTCATCGGAAGAGGAGGAAGGTGAAGAAGAAGGAGAAGACGGTGACCTCTTCCTAACCCTTTTCTTCCTTTGTTTCCTCTCTTCCCTTTTGGAGTGACGAGGAGAAGTACTATGTGTTGATCTTTTCCTCTTGGGAGGAGTGGGCGATATATCGTCTAGACTGCCATCTTCATGAAGCCACATCTTCAGAGGAACTTAAACATTCATTGCTTTCTTGCTCTTTGGATTCCTCCTCTCGAATGGGAGAGAGTCTTCTTTTGGGGGTCTCTTCAAGAGGCCTACTAAGCTCTCTCTTCTCTTGGAGAGGAAGGTAAATTCCATAAGCACGAAGTTGTTGAGTAACTTCGGTTTGCAAAGCAGGGTTTCCCATAGCTTGTTGCAACCTAGTGACGAGATAATTCACAAACATGGGAGCATCATCATTAGCACCTTCATGTGCAAAATCAAAGTTATCAATGTTCATTCTACTCTCTTGATTATTGTCAGCCATGTTAACAAAATTTATGTATGTACTTTAGTGTATGCTTTGGCAATTCAAAACCTTAGTTGCCACTCCTCTTGGCCTTTGAAAATCGACTCTTAAGTATCTACACCCATGGCTCAAAGTGGTTCATTATAGAGAGTAGTGGAGTAGGTCCAACATAGCAGAGTTGCCGAGGGCTAGCTCCTTTTGGACTTCTTATGGCTCAATAATGGTAAAGCCGTATGCAAGTCTAAAAAGACTCCATTATTAAGTCCAAAACTGCCGAGGTGTGCACCATATCCCACATAGTGGGCTCAACAAAACCGAGAATAGATTCCAGTTCCACTTACCCTAATATAATTAACAACATCAACCATTTATAGGCTACTTAAGGACTTCTCTTCTTAAGCAAGAAAAGAGAAACCAAATTCTCTGATACCAATGTAATGGAATTGGCCTATTTAACTTGAGAGTAGCGGAAATTAATGAGAGTACTTTTGAGAAATGACGTTGTGAGCATAGCGGGTGAACATAATTGAAGATAGCAACATAATCATAGCAATTAGTTCACTTGGCATGAACAATACTTTTGCAAGAGAGAGAATTTAGAGAACATGACAACAATTGAGGACCGAATTTATGTGGAGCCGGTCCCCCCTCCAATAGGCATTTGTATTATGATTTCTCCCATTAAGAGAGATTTGTTACAATACAATCATTGTGTTCCTTGTGACCTAGGTGATGCAATGAAGATGGAAAGCTTCATGCATCACAAACATAACATAAACTTAAAAGAAAGCTTTAACTATCCCAAGCCTCAGTCCCAAGACCTCAAACACCCTCGAAGGTGGAGAGAGCTAGCAGGGAATGAGGGTAGGGAAGAGGAACAAGAAACATTTCATAGGAGAAAGAATTAGTTCCTCACTTATCATAACTCTTCTTGCTAGCATACATAATAGCATAGTAATGAAGAAGACAAAGATGGCAAGCTTAAGCATTGAAGCATGGCTCTTGGTTGGATTTGCACTCCATAGCCAAGAGTGTTGGTGTAGGCTCTCAACCTCTACTTTCTTGGAGAAGGAGAGGGAGCTCTTGCACTTTGCATAGCACACAGTGAGAGTGTTTGTGAGTGTGTGTGGGTGAGTATACCCCCGAAGAAGCCCCCTAGCTTTCTTGGGTCGACCCCTCCTTGTAGCTCATGCTTGAAGCTCATTGGACCCCTCCAGGCCTAGCCAATCGCAAGCAGGAGGCATTACAAGCAACAAGGGTAGCCTTGGGACAAGTGTTCCCCTTTCCCCTTTGAGAGAGAGGTCTTGATAAATGAAAAATCAATTAATTAATCTCCTAAATTATCATTGGACCCCTTGGGTGGCCAACCAATAGGCTTCAGGCACACCATGAGGGCAACATGAGGAGGAACTTGACAAGTGTCCCTTTTGCTTTCTTTGTACCGTGCATGCCTTGTGTGAGTGTGTGGGTGTTCTCTCTCATCCCCCCTCATGTAGGGCTCGCCCCCTCCTTGTAGTGATTGAATATTTGACTTTTTGACACCTCAAGCCCCTCATGCATAGGCCCAGTTCCCACCACAAGCTTGGCCCTTAAGCACTTTAAGCTTGGGCTGGGTTCTCACCTCAAGTGAAACCCTAGCATCTCAAGCATGTCAAGCACCTCAAACATCTCAATCATCAAGTACCTCAAGCACCTCAATCATCAAGCACCTCAAGCACCTTAGTCATCAAGCATGACAAGCAGGACAAGCACCTCGAGCTGGGTCGGGTTCCGGCGCCTCAAGCTCAGCCCTAGCTTACCTAAGGTCAAAGGACTTTTACACACATTAATGGAGGTCTTCAATGAAGCTAAATCTAAGGTCTTATGCTCCATTTGTTAGCCTTGCTCTTTGATAGACCATCTCTCATTTGGGCCCCTTTACCATTGGTCCCGTGTTGAGATAGATCTATAAGCACATGTCTATATCTTAACCCTTGTTCCCGTTTATTCTCCCACGTTAAGTGATTAGTTTAATATGAGAAAATCATTTGGGTTGGTTAAATATTAGATATTAGATTTTATGACATGTAAGTGTAGACAAACTTGCTCACCGTCCTCTCACTTACCTTTGCCACACTTTGTGCTTCTATCCACCTAGTGATATAGTGTACTGCCACCAAAATGTAGAGTTTACCATTTTTAGTTCTAAATAGTGGACCCAAATCATCAATGCCCCACTTTTCAAAGGGTCCATTTGTAGTACAATTTGCCTTTGACCATGCACCAACCTTCTGTTTCCATTAACCCGACAACTGTGACAGCTTCTGCACCAATGTTGAACATCTACATGCAGGCTTCGCCAAACATACCTCGCAAGAAAAATTATTTTCATAGTCAACTCTTGGAAAAAATGGCCACCACATGCTTCCTCATTCAAACCTTTTAGAATGACTGGAATTCCCTCCATTGTTGGTACTCTTCTACACACTTGATCTTTTCCTTTTTGATAGAGGGAGCCTTCTAGGAAGAGATAGACACTTGCCTTTTTTATGAGCCTCCTCTTTTGAGCCTTTGTAAAGCCTTGTAAAAACTTGCCTCCCAGAATGTAGCTCACAATGCGATAAAAGTACTCCATCCCTTGGTACCTTGGTTGCCTTATCACTGGTGCCACCATGATGACATGCACTTCTTTGTCAACACATGCAATTTTCTTTTTGTGCAAGCGAATCAACATCTTCATTTTGTTTCTTAAAAATATGATACACTTGCACTTATTCAAACTGATTGATTAGTTTACATATGGAATGAACCTTTTGCCTTAATCTTTCATTTTTATATGCCCCGATGCCTAAGATTTACTTTTTACAAGGAGAAGTGCATCCCCTTTTATCATGAGATATCGTATCTTTTGAGAAACACACATCTACAAGCCAGAAAGTAGTATATTATACTCTACTTCATTGTTGCTTATGGAGTCTGAGAAACTCACATGTTGTTTCACAACAGCCACACCATTTGGATCAAGCGACATAAGCCCCCCCCCCCGCTTTTCTTGTGGCCTTCTTGAATGCTCTATCAAAGAACAAGTGAATGAATTAGGTATTCTTTTAGGTGCTGGCAAGGGTAGGCTTTTCACTTTAGGCACTTTAATATCCCTTTCGTGCACTCTATACATGAGAATCACTGCCAACTATGCAGTTACACTATCTTCTACCTTGAAATAATATTGGAATTCTTGCAATTCCATAATCCACTTTGAGATCTTGGGACTTAGTGTCATTTGAGAGGACACCCATGGAAACAAGTTTTTGGCAGTGAGTCCTACCGTATGGCGAGCGAATATTTTTGAGCAAGGAGAAAATCGAGTGAGCAATGTGTGTGTGTGTGTGTGTGTGTGTGTGTGTGTGTGTGTGTGTGTGTGTGTGTGTGTGTGTGTGTGTGTGTGTGTGTGTGTGTAGCTTGGCCAAATACTAGAGAAGCTTTTTGTAATCATTGTTCACCAAGAAATAGTCCTATTATTAGCATCCAAGTTATAAACTATGTTTTTGGCCAAGGCTTGCAATGGAGGTTTATACATGAGCTTAAGCTCCAATGCTGTTTTAGCATCAATCCATATTGGATTTGAGTTGACCATCAACTTATCTAAGCCAACATGGAAGTGATCTATTCAATTAAATACAAATTTTTCAGAGCTTAACCTCGGAATATTGTTAGGCATGCAACAACCTACATGCACATATGAACTGCATAACCCAAAAAAAAAATCATCTCTTTCTATTACTTGTAGGCATGTGTGCCAACACTGATGGGTACATGCAATGAAAGGTGGAAAAAAAGGGAAATCCATAAGCACTAGCTTTGGTTTTTGGATGGAGAGGATTTGGCAACATGGATGGGTACATGAAATTCTTTGTGAGAAAAGCATGCCATATGAGGTCAACTTAAATCATTAAAATTAGGTCTAATTTGTAGCTCTTGGTGTGTCCATTGATTAATATCCCTCTATTGCTATTTATTTAGTGTAAGTGCTCGTAATGATGCTTGCAATGGTTGTGTCTCTAGCCATCAACTAAGTTGACATTGTGGGGTACAAATAAAGTCTTAGTAAGCAAGTACATTAGAATAGCAACAAGACATCTATCATCATTCAAATGATGTGAATGAAAGATTGTGGGTCGTGTCACATATGTCTGCTCCTTGGACATGCCCAATTTTATGTTTGTGCACAACTTGTGGCAAGAAGCTACATTGCAAGAGATGTTTGTTGTTCAGGGCAACCTCCTCGAGAAGAAAAAGACATTCCTTTTATTAGATGCAAGAATGAAACTTAAATGTCTTGACCTTTAGATCACCGGGAGGCATCATGAACATTGTATAGTCAGATGAGACCTTCATTTTCTTCGGCTCACTGTCTATGTGTGTTAGCTAGGGTGTTCAACTTGCCTTGTAAGAGTACCCACATGTGATAAGAAAGTTATTTGGCACATAATGGAAGTGTCTGTAGCCATCTAAATTGGTGCAAATGGCTACATGCAAGTTTCTAATGGAAGTCTTTACCTATGAGTTTCTACAGGTAGCTAGCGGGGTTGTTTCATTTGCCTTGTATGAGCGCCACATGAAACAAGGAAATTATTTGGTGCATAATGGAATTGCGTATAGCCATCCGTGCTGGTGTGGAATGGAAATCTTTACCCGTCACTCTTGCAAACATTGGCACGATCGTTCAAAAAATGAAGGAAAAATCACCAAAATACCCCTCTAATTTCTGGAAAGTCCCAAAATACACCTCAAATTTAAAAAATTCTCAAAATACCCTTGTATCTATTTTAGTTGGATTGTTCACGATTTCCTAATATTTATTCTTTTTTGACAATGGAGATCCTTTTTTAGTGCTTAGCATGTAATTTGTTACAAATTACCTCCCAAAAAAAGACAATTATGTCTAAAAATAATGAAGCAATTCATCTCCAAAACCTACATAACTAGCTCAAATTCTAGTTTAAGTATGTTGTATTGATAGACAATCAATTTTCTTATGAAAAGCTACAAATTTTTAATCTTCAGATAAATTTACTCTCACAACTAGGGGTATTTTGGAAAATTTGAAAGGCATTTTGGGAATTTATGAGAAAGTAGGGGGTACTTAGCTGGGGAAAATAAAAAAAAACGGTAGAATCACGCAAGATCCGTTTCGAAGCTGAATGGGAGGTGTTGAAGTTTGCAGACAAACGTCTGAGTGAGGGGGGAGATGCGAGGCGAATTCGGCTGCTCATGCTCCAGCCACATGCTGTAGCTGCTATACATCCTGTCGCGCAGGGAACTGGCATTTATGGGGGCGTAGGAGGTTCATGCTATTTTTTATATGCAGGGAATTGTGCTCAACATCGCAACATCTACTGCATGCTGTGTTGGCTACGAGAACATTGTGAGGTCGTACCATAATTATGTCGCGCGTTTGAACTCTTCATCTGCCTTTTACAGTGAGAGAGATCTCAACTCAAAACTGGAATCTGAGGAGTATCCGATGAATATAATATCATTGTGGCATTGGAATTTTTTTAAAATTTGAAAGGTATTTTGGGAATTTCCACAAATAAAAGGGGTATTTTGGTAATTATCCCAAAAATGAACTGCAGCCATCCACGCCGGCGTGGATGGCTACAGGTAGTTTCACGTCACTGTTTTTTCTTGCCTATTCCCATGCTACAAATCCATGCTACAGCGGCTGCTTCTCTCTCTCTCTCTCTCTCTCTCTCTCTCTCTCTCTCTCTCTCTCTCTCTCTCTCTCTCTCTCTCTCTCTCTCTCTCTCTCTCTCTCTCTCTCTCTCTCTCTCTCTCTCCCCCCCGTGCATAATGTGAGAGGTTAGAGTAGATGGAGTTGTGGCCATTATCAAGCGACGGCTCTATATCGATCTGTTCCATCTTGTTCTTGGCTATGGTGAGATTGAGCATGACAGGGGGCCTGTGACGATGGAGCTTGCGCTCCCCATCCTCTTAAAAAATGGGCAGCCTATAAACCCAAGCGACCCAAGCTTTCCATTACTGCCTCCTCTTCCACCGCCATCATCCACTTTATCCGCATCATCAGTATCAACATTACCATCCACTGTAGCTTCAATTACTTCAGGAGCAGATCCCACTACTCTTTGCAAGTACAAAATCTAGCTTGATTGGTCTTCTATTGATGATGAGGAGCAAATTTCCCTCAAGCTTCAATCTCAGCTCATGATTACCCTCCCTGCCATAACACATAGTACCGAAGAGGCTACCGTACTGAAAGAGTCAGCCTTGACATCGAAAGACAAGCACCCAAACAACTTTGTTGTCGTAAAACTTGATTCTGATGCAGAGCAGGAATTCATCCCTAGTCTTGTCAGACCTTATTCTGATGCAGAGTGGGAACTAAATGTTGTTCTTGACAATGCATCCCCTTTGCACTTCTCACAGACTCCAAGAGAAGCTGCTAGAATCCTGAACAAAAATGATGGTGATGCAGCCTCTTCTTCGAACCTTTTGCAGATTCCTGTGAATGGAGCTACAATTTTAGTGAATAATTCTGGCTTCAAATTAGTTTGTGAAGTATTTAACCCTGTGTCAGATTAGTCCAAATAGAGGAGTGCAGTCATCTTCCAGGCGTAGCCAATCAATCGGGACATGACAAAGAAATGCTAACTCTCATCGAAGGACCAAGCCCTCTGACTATGCGGTGCCATGTCAATGAGTCTCTCCTGGAGCTTCAGGACCCCCTTCCAAGCGACACATGTATGGAAGTAGGCCAGCAGGAATATGGTTGTGGTTTTCGATCAATGTGGTCTTCTTTGGCGAACGTATGCCACAGAAATGCACAAATGTATGGTGATGGATCAGCTGGACTGAAGGTGTAAGATAGGACTCAGGCCCATATTAATGATGTAGCTGATGGCAAAGGGGATATGTGCAGTCTGCAGACTAAACCAGATGCAGAATTGTCTTATCCCCAAGCTATCTCTAATGAATCGGTGGCAATTTTGCAACATGCAAATATGAATTTACGCAGAAAACGCTGCACAGATTCTTGTATGCTGCAGTGTAGGTACCAAATCAAAAGGCTTAGGCAGTTTGCAATGAAGGACCTAGCCCAAACAATGATCATCCTTTCTCAATGTTCCTTTCCTCCCTAGTAGAATGCTTCCAAATCATGTAATCTAGTTATTAGAGTACCTTGAATGAGGTTTCTAGGTGCATATGATTGTGGAAAGTGCCTTGTAGATCCAGCATATACCAACAAGCCTCTTTTTGAGAATAATCTTAAAATTTGAGCATTCTTCTGGTCGATTAAGTATCTTCCTCTACAGAAATTATCAAAGTTCATTTTACCGTTGCCAAGAAGAGAGAGCAACTTAAGGCCATCTCCGTTACCAGAACACTTGGTGGCTCTAACCCGCAAGGTGAAGGCTGGGGTGTACTTACCCACCTAATCGGTGGCCCATCTTTGCCTCCAACTACAACTTCAGTCGGTATATTTTCTCTCTCTCTCTCTCTCTCTCTCTCTCTCTCTCACACACACACACACACACAACGCTTTGCATTGCATAAAAATAAACCCTAGAATAGTAACAATGATATAAGTGTGGAAAAAACCCATTAAACCAGACCATAAAAATACTTATATAATTAGTGAGAAGTGGCATGAAGTCAGAGAGAGAGAGAGAGAGAGAGAGAGAGGAAGAAGAAGGAGAGAATTTTAACTTCGTAGGAAACTATCCCAAGAGACCTTAAAGATCTATCCGACGAGGAGAGTTGAACTCAAGACCTCTTATTCAAGAGGGAAATGGCATAACCAATCTACCACACTTTGGTGATAGAAAGATTATACCATTTTCCTCTTTATTAGCACACCCACACCCACAAGAATTTTAACATCATAGGAAACTATCCCGAGTGACCTTAAAGATCTATCCGATGAGGAGAGTTGAACTCAATACCTGTTACTCAAGAGGGAAATGGCATAACGAATCTACCACACTTGTGTGATAGAGAGGTTATACCATTCTAGTGGTCCCCATTGTCAAGCTGCATTCCACGTACTCTCTATCGATAGAATCAGCGCCAGGGCCTAAGTATGTGTCCATTCACACACACACACACACACACACACACACACACACACACACACACACACACACACACACACACACACACAGAGAGAGAGAGAGAGAGAGAGAGAGAGAGAGAGAGAGAGAGAGAGACGGGCACATAGTGAGTGTCACCTCGTGTGAAGTCCATGGTTTCTCTCAAGCTGCAGAAGTGCCTGGTAGCCAGCATTCTCAAATGTGTGATGGCCCAATTCCAATGAGGTCAATGAGATTTCCTTGGCCAATTCACTTTTAGTATGGCAGGATATCACCAAGATCATCAAAGATGGTTTTGCAATTTGGAATCTAGCCAATATTTACTATAAGCCAAGGATGAAGTGTGGTTCCATCCAAGGTCTTATGGCTGAGATGCATGCATATTCTACGTTGACTTCTTTGTGGAGAGTATCCACACATCAAAGGCTAAAAAGGCACGCAAGAATACATTTTCAATTCAATTTGAATATCAGAGAGCCCAAGGAAAGGCTATTTGTTAGAGGAAGGGTGCAAGAAGGGAAGAGCTATTGGTGTTGAATCTGCTCTAGTTATAGTCGCGTTAAGCAAGACCACAAAGATATCCAAGAACTAAGCAATATTTTTTAGGACTTGAATTTTGTAGGGATTTTACATTCATACTCGCATGTGTCTATCATCAATGCAAATGACATTTGAGTCTTTGACTATGGGGAGGCAGAGAGAGAGAGAGAGAGAGAGAGAGAGAGAGAGAGAGAGAAAGAGAGGGATATTAATCAATTGACACACCAAAAGAGCCATCTGGTTTTGGACAGTTGACTCTTCAAAACCATTACGTGACTTTTGATTTTTGGAAAGTTGACCATAGATGGCCTATGGGAGACCATGTATATTTGCGTCCATTGACATTTTGGAAGCACAAGTGATGTTTGGAGGCCGTAAACATAGATGATGGAGAAGATGCATATGTGAAGTTAAAAATCATAAAAATGTACTTTTGAATATGCTTTCTTGCTTGATCATGAGCTGCATCAATTTTACAACATGGATATGTTCAAGGTGCTTTGGTAGATGTCACTCGATTTTCTATTAGCTCGGAAACACTTTCTCGGAGTTTGGGATTCCTCTGATTTTTTGTAGTCTCTCTCCAAGGCATTCATGACCCTACTAGCAAAGTAGGTGGATCGCATCCTGGTACTGTGAGGATTTTGTTGTAGCAAAACAATGCAATTATTTCTTTCCCAACCCTAGAGCTAACAAAGAATATGTACTCCCAACAAGGAGACATGAGTGTTGGTAGCTCTGACAAAATGAATTTAATGCTACAAAAGTACTCTTCAAGCTCATCAGACCATGCAAATTCTACTTCTTGTGTCAACTTTTGCAAAGGGTGAAGTAACTCCAAGGCTAAGTGAATGAAGCGGGACATATACTTCACCTTTTGAATGAATGAGATGACCTCTTTGAGATTCTTGGGTGATGGTAACTCAATAAGATCCTTTGCCTTTGAAGGATCTATCTCAATACCTTGATAGGAAACCTTGTGACCAAGCAAAATCATATCGTCCTCACCTATATGGTATTTTTCAGGATTGAGTTGACCTCCCATGTCATATAATTTCTTCAAACCTTCTTCTACCCTTTGAGATGTTGAACTATAAATGCAAAAGTCATCAATAAAACCCTAATGGAATTTCCATTGAAACACCATGTTCATGAAGCGTTGGAAAGTGCAGCAGCATTTGTCATGCCAAATGGCATCACTTTGAAAGCATGCCAACCAAGGAGTGATGAAGATCATTTTCAATTGATTCTCTAATGCAATACCTATCTGAAAGTAGCCTGAGTAGCCATCACACACACTGTACTTCTCATAACCAGCTACCTCATTTAGTATCTCATTCTGAAATGGGAGGGGGAAGTGATCTTGCTTGGTTGCCTCATTCAGTGTCCTATAGTCCACATATACCCTCCACTTTCCATTCTTCTTGGGAATGACTACAACGGGAGATACCCACTCTAAATTCTCCACTGATAAATGAAACTTGTTGCTAGAAGATTTCTTACCTCCTTGAGTAAACATTACTCCTTGATGACTCCTAGCCTTTGCAGCTTTGAGCCTTAGGTGTAACCTCTAGCTTTAACTCGATCTTGTGTTGAACAACATCTACTCCACACATATTTGTGTAGTCTTTTGCAAAAATCCTAGGAAAAATTCTTAGCACACATTTGAATTGCTCTCTTTTGTCCTTTGTAAGTGTTGTAGACAACATACCTTCTAACATCCCTTCATCTTGCACATTTTGGTTCTCTTGGGAACCTACCTCTTCCAAACCTTGACAAGAGGTCTCTTGGTTGTTTGGATTAAACCTCACCCCATGACTTCAATGGAAGACTCCTCTTCAGTAATGATGCCGCTACTTTCTTCCTTTGAGGTGGTATCAGTCCAGGCTTCCTCCGTCTCACTTTGTGACGATTATTCATGGATATTCTCTTGAAGTTGCTCCTTCTCAACCTTTTTATGATTGTCATTCCTACAAATCAACTTACACTTTCCCAATCATGCAAAGCTCACATTTTCATTAGCCATGGTCTTCCTAGGATAAATGGATAGCCACTTAACTTGGTCGACATAATATAAAAATCCACTGCCTTCTCAATGCCAAAGGCCTCCACAAAAACATTTTTATAAATGCCTACGCACCTAGTCTTGCTATTGTTTTCCATTTTTACTTTGATTTTGGGTGTCTCATGGATGTGCATGCCTAGTCTTTGCATGAGTCCCTTTGTTATGATGCAAATTTGTGCACCCCCATTCAGTAGACCTTTCCTAACCAATTTTCCTTTGATATAACAATCTAGCACCGGTGTAATGTCCTCATTCATTGAGCTTGTGTAATTTTTACAACATGCACACTCTCTTTTACCTTTCTCCTAGTCCTAATTGCCTTCATTAGCTCCCTCCTAACTTGTGGACATAATGCAAGAAATTCAGGACATGAGATATCAGGACCCTTACCTCTCATGTATTCTAATAGGTTGTATGGAGCCGTACCATGTCCAAGAGGGAAGTCTTGGAGGTTGATACAATGTCAAGTCCTCTTGCCTTCCTTGGTCTCCTTTGCCTTCTTGCCTTATCCATGGTCACTCTGTGATGTGAATCCTTCTTTCTTCTTGTCTTTCCCATGGCCGCGCTTAATGCCATTTGCTTCCATGTCAATCTCATTCAAATTTGTCACCTCTATCAAATGCAACTTTGGATCTGGCAAAGGTGGAACTCCTTCCACTCCTCATGGAGGTGGTCTTGCCCTATTTGGTCTTTGTAGAACCATTGGTTGTTGACTAGTTGCATTCATCATTAGATAATTGAAGTTTGGTCTCCATTTCTCCCCATGGGGACAAGGATAATTATACATCCCATGTCTAGATTCCCCGCAATTCCAACACTGTAGTACTCACCTGGGTCATGGCTCTTGCTCCTCATCTTCCTTTGTTTGTCCCTTGGGACCTACAACTTGTGCAAGATAATTTGACAAGTTTCTTAAGGATTCATTTAAATTTTCAATCACCTTAGTTGTTACCTCAAGAATCTCTCTAGATATTGACGCTTGCAATTTTCCCATTGTGTCTAAGACCCTCTATTAGAACCTCTCTCCTTAGGCACTTGAGTTTTTTGTACTTCTCAGCAGCCCTGTTTCAGATACATCAAAGGTAGTAGGTGCATCACCTCAACTTTTATCTTCAGTGTGGGAAAGAGATTGGCTATGAACCTCTCCTTCTTTAGGAACTCTGCACCATCACCAGGGTTAGCAACATTTCTCACCCATATAGCCCAAAGAGGTAGAAACTCTCATTTGTACATATAGTAGTCATCTTAGTCTTTTTTCTTGTGAGGAATGATATCTTGCCATAGCTTTTGAGTATTTTGGGGGTCAAAGAAGCATTGCTTGAAATTATGAACAAATTCCTTATAGTTTCCCTTAACTTCCTGAGATAGAGAGTCAAACAAGTGCTAGCATATTTCTTGAGGACCACTTCAAATATTTCTAGAATTCATCATCTCCTCTCACCCTTTTTATGCAGCAAGTCATTTTGAAATTTGCTAAAAATAATTGGGCATCCTTGCTAGGCTCTCCAAAAAAGAGAGGATATCCCTGACATTTGGCGTTGGGCCTCCATTGAAACAGTTTCAAAGTGACAAATCATTTCTTTTTTTCTCTCTTACAAATATTTACACTATATTTTTTTCTAAATTGCAATCTACTCTACAATAAAATAAAAATATTCACTTCAAATTATCTATGATAGTCAACAAGAGGCAAGATAAAACGGTTTGGTGACGTGAGAATGTCTCCTACTCTTTGAGCACCAAACATGAACACCATACGCTGCTAAAACTGGATCTTTCTACTTTTTAAAATGTTTATTCTAATATGTGGAGTGAAATGGAAGGGAGAAACCTCTATTCCTGGGCCATTATCCATGGTCTATGTATGACCTACTGCTTAAAACAAAAAAAAATTATAGATGTTCAAACTAAGGTCGTACCTAATGAGAGGCAAAATAAAAGGATTTACTGAAGCATTTATCTCGGCTAACTTAAGAGGGCCCAAAATTCTACGAATTACTTGCTGAAATTATAATTTAGTGCTAACAATGATATACACTTTTGCCTTGCAATGGGAACAAATGGGTCATACAAGTTTTTGTGATTCATGCAACCTACTTGATTATGCTAGAAGCTAAGCATTCATGCAACAACAACAATAGAAACCAATTCCTCCTAAGTGGGGGCACCAAAATTGAGGCGGGTAGGGGCGGGAAACAAGAGAGGTGACCTCTAAATACCCCCCAGGACTCCCGTGTTGCTCAATTGGGAATGGGCAACCACAAACAAGAAAAAGCAATAACAAACCCACATCCACCAAGTAAAGGAGCACCACCTAGTTCTAAGATGTGAACTAGGACACAAGAGAGATTTTTTCATGACCAAGAGGAGGTGCAACAAAACACACACAAACAATCTCACACTAAGACACACAGAAAATGGTGCAAGAGAGAGTGAGAGCAAAGGGGAGAGAGAGAGAGAGAGAGAGAGAGAGAGAGAGAGAGAGAGAGAGAGAGGAAGAGTTTGTGCAAACACCTGATTGATAACTTGCAAGGTAAGTTTTTCTTACTACGGAGCTTGCATAAACTAAACCAGCAATTAGTGAATGGTAAACATTGCTAACATACACACATTGTCTTAGGGTGTGGGAAATATCTCACCACAAAACCCTCTTACAATGAACAAGAATCTTGGCAATGAAAACACACTAACCACTTTCTCAAACAAGCTCAAATGACGGAGCTTAAAAGAATTCACCAAATTACGTGGCACAAGTGAAAGGACGATGACTCTAGAACCAAGACATGCCTTTGAAGTAGCAAAACCTTAAATTGTTGAAAAGGAAGAGCATATATATAGTAGTGGTTTTGAGATTTTAGAACTCACACTCTCTCAATTTCTATGTGTACCACCAAAGCTTCTCTTACACCAAGTGTGAAGCTCACAAAGTGGTTGCTACACCTAAGTCTCTCCTCACGCCTATAGTGTTGGGGTGCTATGTGAGAGATTGGGGATGATTTATAGGAAGAGAAGAGATATATTTATAGGTTGGAGACCCCTCATTAAGGTTATTGATAGCCTTATTTACACGCTAATCATATCAAGATTAGGATCTCTTTTGAATATCTTAACATTGCGGGTCTTCTTTGCCTGTGGATGTGGGCTCAAGAGAAAGGCATTATCTATGGTAGATAGAGTGAAATTAGAGTGTTAAGGAAGGGGGGAGAGAGACAGAGAGAGAGAGAGAGAGAGAGAGAGAGAGAGAGAGAGAGAGAGAGAGAGAGAGTTTTTACTATGTACATGTCTTGAGGTGAGGTGCCTTTTATGGTTGGTGTTAGTAGGTTAGTGGGTCATGTTAAAAAAATTAATGATATATTTACAATGGGTAGAATGAGGTGGATGGTTGAAGGAAGATGGGTGAATGAAGTGAGGGAATCCTTGTGACGGTGAAGCTTTGAAGAAGTTTTAAACTTACTTCTGTAGGTTCTCAAAAATGAATGCCGATTCTCTTCTTCTTCTTCTCTTCTTACATTGTCATCGCCAAGGTTGAATCACCACGATGAAAATGCCGATATTGTTTGATGATAATCCCCAATTAGCCAAGATTAAGCATGGTTTTACATGTTGAATATTAAGTATATAGAGAATAAGTAAGAAGGAATTGTAATTTAGAGGTAATAGAGATGGTGAATGTACATGTAGAGTTTGTATGAGAGCTATGGAGGTGAGAGGGGAGGTTGATGTTGAAGACGGTGAGAAAAACCATGGAAGGGGCATTTTTGAGGGAGGAATAGAGAGAAATGAGTGTGTGTGTGTGTGTGTGTGTGTGTGTGTGTGTGTCTGTGGAAGTGTGAAGGAAGGTGAAAGAAGACTAGGATGACTTGTAAGAAAAAGTGGGCAGACAGGGATCCACCCAAAAAATCACATCTCACCGGGGAAAGTTTTAAAAATCATGAAAATTTTTGAGTTGATTATTTAGCTTGTGAGCTAAATTTTTTATTTTGACCACTTTCTCAAATTTGGAGTGGAGGTGAATGCCAAAACTCACCAAGATGCTTGTTTTTTCTCCTACAAAAGTCTTCAGCGGCCCCCCTTTTGTTGAATTTTCATAATCCTCCAAGAGTGAGCCCCTCCTTGCATGAGAGCATGACCTAGTAGACTCTTGAGGGTTTGAAAATATGCATGGATTATGATTATTCACAAATATGATATATGGATATGATGGGAGAAAACAAGTTAGTATATAAACAATTCATGGAATCGAATAGTGTCATTTGTATATAAATATAAAATGGAAAAGGAAAACATATGAAAATATAGGGAATCAAATGAAGGGCCCCTCATTTGTTTTTATTGATTTGTGACTATTTACAAGAAGTAAAGAAGAATGTATGTAGAGAAAATGGTAATTTAATAAAAGGGAATGACTAGGTGAAATGTATTTTGTGATTTTTTCTTGGAATGGGTTCATACCAAGATTTGCATAGGCTTGCATGAAAATATTTATTAAAGAGTATGTATAGTGGTAAGAGAATTACGATAATGGTGAGTCAATGTACATAACATACTTAGGTAAATAACCTGCACCTAAGTAAAAATATTTAAATAAATACTAAAAGAATTATGATAAAAATCCCATATTTAGGCTCTATATACAATGAAATATTTACACACAAAACTATTAGAACATATCAAAGCAATCCAAGATGCAGATGAGGAGGAGGACGAGAAGGAGGTAAAACACATAGATGGCACCATAGAGGGTGCACTGTAAGGCCAAAGGTAGCTTGGCAGGGCCTAATGGGAACATGACATGAGGGCTCCATGCTATAAATAGGGAAGAGGTAGGATAGGAGGAGCAAGTTTTTCCCTAATCTATGCTTGGACGCTCACTACGCCCCTTATAGACGACACCACAAACCATGAATTGTAATCAATCAAGCAAGTTCTTTTCATTTCATTTGAGTAAATTCACTCTCTAATATACTTATCCCTAATTGTTATGAATCTCTCACTATGATGAATGCCTCATTGGTCTATTCACCATAGGCATTACTTGTGACATTAGAGTTTGCACGTAATTAGTATCTCCTAATTACATTAGTTAGCTACCTATGCCAAATCTAGTGATCTCTCTCTCTCTCTCTCTCTCTCTCTCTCTCTCTCTCTCTCTCTCTCTCTCTCTCTCTCTCTCTCTCTCTCTCTCTAAGCACTAAATTGATTCATGGATATTTTTAGGACTAGGTTAGTGTAATTCAATTCTAATAATCTCTATCATTGGATATGGGCAAGTCTATATGGCCACTACTCTAGCAGATGTTTAGGGGTATTTAGATTGAGAATTAGACTGTGTGTTGATTCTTGTTTGATTACATTGTATAATTGTTTCTAGAACTCTAAAGACTGGCACTACTTTGGTCAATGTTGGTAGGATTTCATAGTATCGCCCTTATAAAATTAGCCATTTACATGCACATGTATGATAAGCCTTTCTCAAGAAATTTTTATTTGCATCAATGAATGCTTGAATCAGAGCTTAAATGGTCATTTTCTTGGATTATTAAAAGCAAATCTTTTGGGGAAAGTTTCCTCTACTAATTTCCTTTTCTTGATTGAATGTGTGTGTCTGTGTGTTGAACATGTGAGTTTGTAGCTTTGAAGACAAAAAGAGTTTTTCAATGCCAATAGTGGTGGTAACCATTTGTTTTGGTAGTCAAACACACGGACACCCTCCTAGTAGACCCCTTCTTCATAAGATCTAAAATTTTGAATATCCATCATTATTTTTCCAAGGCGCTTGTAATTATAAGAAAGCATCTTATTTTAATCAGATATTTGGCGAGTCTATCTATGCAAATCTAAAATGTAAAGTCTATCATTTGGTTGGAGCCCTATAAAGCTGTCCATTGGCCAAGAAGCCCTAGGTATAAAGTTTAATTTTGTAAGTGGAGAAAGGAAATTATCATTATTGTGGATTGAGTTTTGAGCGTACAACTGAGAGAAGCTACTCTCATGCGCTTTGTAATCATCAAATCTTGAGATCTGGTAATCACATTTTGATTCCAAAATTTGCAATGTGTTCCTTGTCTATTGCCCTTTCATTTAAGTGTAATCATTGTCAGTTTTGATGTGGTTTGCAAAATTATGCTAGCCAGCTAAATCAATTGTTTTGAGTGCGTTAATGTTGTTGTTTGACGTTTCGACAATAGGAGAGTGTTCCTAGGCCAATTTTTCATGACCTTGATCATGATGAATCGTGATTTTGGTACCTCATTGGATTGCAATCAAACTTGGTAGGTGTCTTAGACCTCCTCCTAAAGTTTCATAGCATTTGGACCTTGTTTGAGTGCCAAATCGGTGTGAAGACCTAGTGCAATGCCATAGAACATAGACAATTTGCTAGGTTTGGGAGTGATAAGTTTGCCAGTGCGTTAGATGATGTTGTTCTGTAGGTCCACTTCTTGAGGTTGACACCCTCAAAGAGTCTCTATGCCCCATCCGGGTCACTCCCCTGAGTATTGACATTATGTTAGTGCAAGATAGCTATGCTATAGATGTCTCGCGACAACACGCTAACTTTGGCATCATTGCCAGGGATAGTGATCCTTACGTGGTAAGTGACCTAGTTGTCATTTTTTACTTAGAGACCTTTGATTTTGATTACGATTCCATTTACAGTTTGACAGTCAAGCAACTAGACACAGGGTTTAGTGCTTAGTAGGGTCTAGAAGTCGAGGACTTGCTAGGTCTATTCTTGAGAGGTATTGGTGGTTGTGAGTGAGATACAAGAGCATTTCATTATACATATTTTCCAATGCCTTGAAATTACTATTCCATATTTTGTTCTTCTTTTAGTTTTGCAATGTTTGTTGGTTTTTAGTCATAGGATTCATTTCAGTACTTAAGGAGTAGGTTAGATAACATTTACAACCATCAGATTGAGCAAAAAGGATCAAGTTAAAAACTATCAAGACCATATTTTAGTAGCCGACACCATAAATTTTGAAATTTGAGAATTTGAATTTGATGGTCAGAGCTCAAAGGCAGAGACAAACCCAAAAAAAAAAGTATAAAAAGGGGTAAAATAAGCAAGGGAGAGCTGATCTGGAAAGTTTCAGCCCAAAAGGTGATGGAACATGGATCACGATCCATGAACCCCTGAGGAAATTTGGGTAAAAACTGATACCAAAGGCTCCTATGAGGTGCCAAGCCACTAGTTTAACCAACCCTTTTGGTGGAAAAGCGATACATAAAACTAATCCAAATCAAGAAATTGGGCAAAAGGCACAAAAGCCTTGGAAATAGACAAAAATTGGGCCTTTTTGAATTTTTAGAATCCAAATTCAAAAATAAGTGAAAATCTCACCTCTACAAGGTACATGCATACAACTAACCAAACTTATGTTCAGATGTAGTGGAACATGGATCGTGATGCATGACCCCCTGAGATATCTGAAGCCACGATTGAAGCAGTGAGTAGCTGACAAAATTTGGGGTAACTTTTGTAAAGGGGAGCATAACAAAAACCCACAAAAGCTTACCAATCCCTCAAATATCAATTGCAAGTCAAAAACCACAAGACATACGCAAAAAATAGCTTTTGATAAGGAAAAATTTTCCAATTCCAAAAAATAAGTGGTGGGCTATACTCCTTAAATTGCAGGTGATCACCAAAGAAAGTTTGTGAATCATACCTGATGGAACATGGATCGATCCATGTCCCCCTGCTAAATCTTTGGTGGACAAAGACCATATATCCTTGTAGTAAAAACCAACACAAACAACTTATCCAAAAGCAAGGAGACCAAAAACCTTCAAGGGGTTTGAAAGATCCATATTGGGTGGATGCTCCTCTTTCACTGGGATCCCGAAGCTTGTATAAGCTGAAATTGAACCCAAAGTAGGCATGATTCCTAGGCTTAACAGCTCTAGCTTGATATAAGAAGGCTTATACCAATGTGTTCAAGGCTTTGATTAGGAAAAGTCAAAACTATATGCTAAATCGTGATTGTTTTCTCACAATTCTCTCAAATTGTCACTTTTAGACACCCCTAGCATCTGGATGCATTTTGAGGCCTTAAACGATGTTTTCTCGGATGCTGAATAACAATGAATGACCTAAAGGGACTTTGAGTACTGTTCAAGGAGTCACACTCAATGTTGCTTGAACTTTGTTTTGATTAAAAAACGTTTTTGAATCCGATATCGGGAGCTCAAGTTATGGCCAAAAAAGTTTTCTATCGCATTCAACCTTCGTGTAGGTCAATTTTAGCAATTTTAGAGTTTCAACACTAGATGCATGCTTTGGTCCACTTAGAGGTGTCCAAAACTTGGTTTTGGAATGATATTTGGGATTCTAGGGTCAAAAGGAAGGCCTTTGACTGGTCAAAGTTCCTGTCTGGCCTCAACCTGTGCCTGGAGACTTCATATGCATATGATGTCTTCTAAATCAAAATTGCTCCAAACTTAAATTGTAGACTCTCCTTAATGTACTCTAACCACTCCAAGCCTCAGTTTGTGATTCTGACGCTTCTAGTTAGGTCTATCACTCCTTTTTCTGTTTGGTTGCTTGCAACTTCTTGGGGAGGTTAGATAAGCCACAAGTGATCCAAAGTGAATAAAATGGTCTCTAGGCCTATTTTGTGATTGAAAATACTTCTATAAGCTCATATGCAAGTTTTGGCTTCAAATTTGGGGCTTGAGACATCATACATGTATAATGTCTTTTGAGCTAGAATGAAATGAGTTTTATCACTCAAGAAACTCTCAACAACTTTTAGAATTCAATTTGAACACTTTTTGTGCAAGTTATGGTCAATACAAGCATGAATCTTGCCCAATTTCCATCTTCTGACCCTTTGAAGCCCAAATGTGCTCCAAATGCAATGAAATTTTGGCTAGGGACTTCTTTTATGCTCTAGGACACTACTTAGATGCCTAATCTGACCTAGATCTGGCCTCTAAGACATCATACACGTATGATGCCTTTTGGTTCAGATTACACTTATATTTCTACCCAAGGTGCTCCTTGGTGCATACAACAAGAATATGTGATCATTGTCAAAATTGCTCAAAATCACTACTTTTTCACCTTTACCTTCTTGGATCTGCAAAACTCTCCTTAGATTCAAAGATATCTGTCCAAATGACTTGGAACTTTGTAAATAAGATTAATACATCATTTCCAAACCTCCTATGTGGTCAAAAGTGCAATTGGACCTTTAGGCCTTGACCTGAGACATCATATGCATATATGTGCTCAGAATTAGCCCAAATTTGGTCTCTAAGCTTGTTTTGTGGTGCTTAAGACCCTGGTATAATCTGATTTCAACTTTGGTCCCTAAACTTTCCTTTTAGACATCATACGTGTATGATGTCTAACTAGTCTGAGTGAGGTGAAACTCACTCCAAAGGTTCCTCACTACATTGGCAACTCACAACAACTTTCAGAATTCAAATCCAGTACCTTTTGTGCTAGATATGGTCAATTCAAGCATTCACTTTGCCTAGATCCGTCTTGTGGCCTTTACAAGCCCAAAAATGCTTTAAATTCATTGAGACTTTGCCTATTTGCTTCATAAATTCTCTAGACCATTACGGTACAGTCAGATGTATCTTTTGACCTAAAATTTGGCCTCTAAGACATCATACGTGTATGATGTCTAGGTGGTCAGAATGGACTTTTGTTTCTACCCCAGGTGTCCCTTGATGTGTACAACAAGAATATGTGTTCACAAGAAATTTTGGAAATCAAAATTGCACAACATCACCACTTTTTGATAAGAAAATTCCCCAAAAGAGTAAAATCTCCTCAATAGTCAATCCATAAGCCCAAATGAAATGAAATTTGGTGTATGTACTCAGCACAACATGCAAAATAGGGATGTAAAGTCAAAAGTTTACTTTTGCTTCTAGAATTACCCTTCAGACATCATACGCATATGATGTCTGCTGATGAATATTTGGACAGAACTTAACCACAAGCTTCCCCAAGTCTCTTGTACTAGTTTTTAAGCACTTCTACCAATTTTCATGCAAAATTATGCTCAAAATCACAAGTTTTAGGGTTTATCCGACCTAGCACGTCTCCATGGGGTGCACCTATTATTTTCCAAAAGAAAAAGGATGGATCTCTTTGACTTTGCATAGATTATAGGGGATTAAATTTGGTTATTTCTTTTTTGCGTTTTTGACACTCCGTCTTTTGTATTTTGGGTGTCAAGAGTTGGTCAAATTTCTTGTCTCAGTGTGTACCTAGGGTAAAACCCCCCTTTTGAACACTCTGGTACAATCAAAAATTCCAAAGTTGGTCTCTAAATACCTCTTGAGACATCATACGTGTATGATGTCCAAGTTTACATAATTTCAGTTTTTCTACATGGAACCCTTGCACATGCCCTATTATAACAACATCAATCAATCATAAGAATATGTCAATAGAAACCTGTTTATTGCATTTTTACCACCAAAATTATACTTTTTTGTGATTTTATATGCAAACAAGCACTTCAACAAATAAATCAGTGATAAATAGCTCTAGATCACAACCAAATCACTTACCTAAAGCTACTCCTACACATCACCATTTATGAGTAGAAAAACACTTCATTGCCACACACGCACTAGCAAACCCTGTTATCATTTCACAAAACACTTGACCACCAACAACTACTCTAATCTACACCTAATACTACAAATCCTAACTAAATCTATCTAATCGTAGACCCTCAGCAAGACACACTCTTCGTTGATGTCCACTTGATCTCGAAATATCCTCTTTTGGATCCATTGAGAAAAATGCTCTCTTTAATTGAAAAATGAAGGCAACCATCACACGAGTGCCACTAGGATTACCTAGTCAACTCCTTGTGTCCCTGGCAGCGGCGCCAATGTTGCGGGAGTGAATCACACCACCTATAAAGTGCATGCAACACTACTTAGATAAACATAATGTCAATCAGCACATAAATGGCACGATAGGTGCACGGAGGCAATCTTTGTAGCTTGTCAGGCTGAGACCATCCCACACATACAACACTCTAGAAGGCTAACTAAACCACAATCAAGAATCTCACTCCTCTCAGCTACACGACCCAACCCACATACACACAAACGAGAGGAAACTCACCAAACCATACCATAATCATATGAAACTTAAGGAACACCCTCCCCTCACTAGGATACATCTATCCCAAATCCTCTACTCTCAAAATCCTCACTCTAGACCAATCTGCAAAAAACATGTATGAAGACAAAGCAAAATTTTGGAAGTGCACAAAACTCAAATCTATGAGAACTTATGTGTAGCTTATGCTGCCACAATTCTAATGACTAGTGTATCAAATGATGTTTGTTTTCTGCATGCAAGTAATAGCTTGTAGATGTGTTAGCATGCACGCTTTGCTCCACGTGGAATGCTTGGCGTTGTTGCGTAGCTCTCTCCGAGCCTATCATGGTGGTGCAGTCAAATCTCCAGTGGGATGAGCGAGCAGGAAGTAGCACCAGGATGAAGCTTACGCTCTCTCTTTCTCTCTCACACACAATTGATGTTAGAACTTTGATTATGATAAATTTCTCCTTACAAACTGTCTTAGGTACCTTATATACTAAGGGTACTATAGGTTAAACCTAAAATAGAGTTCAATGATTCAAATGGATTTGTATTTACAATCTGGAAGTTCCATTAAACCCTGGCTTCTGCAACTAGAATAGCTACTCATTACAAATGACGTTTTTAACCATAATCCATGTCACTTCATAATTATCAAAGAATAAGGCTTTGGTACAAGAACTAAGTTATGCCGTACTGTTGACCCGTTTTGTTGACCTATGGGTCAACAATATTTCAAAAGGAAGAAAATTAATGCATAGGTGATAAGTCCCCTAACAAACTTCCCTATAGAGAGTGATGACTTGCATCTGTAAAGTGTTTAGAGGTGACCCCGAACCATATAGTTTGGAGGTAAGACCTACATTATTTTGCTTGCATCAATTTTGATCTTTATGAGCCCTATATAGCTACCCAATGTAACCCATATTACACTCCATGCTCTATTGTGTAAGTTTCAACTTATGAGGGAATTTTTTGAGGTAAGCCTGTAGCTTACACTCACAACAATGAGAGAAAACCCTTAAGCCAAGCATGCACCATTTATGTGCATAGTCACATTTTTCTCATGGAAGCTATAAGCCTCACATATACTACTCATTCCCTAAACACATGCTACTTGTGGTAGCTAACATGACCCTTGCCATGAACATTTTGGTGCATATCCATACAATCACTGATTGAACTTCTCCACATTGAGCCTATATATGCCACTATCCAAAGCATTGAAAACTCTCTCTCTCTCTCTCTCTCTCTCTCTCTCTCTCATTCTAATCAATCAAGCAAGTTTATTTTCATTGCATTGAGTACACCATTAGGAAATTTTCAAGGTCATTTGGAGTGCCTTATTGAAGAGAGAGAAAAGAAGGCACAACCAATGAGCAACAACCTTACGTAACATAGAAATACATGGAAAATATCACAAAAATGAAATAAAGCATTTTAATATTGAGATTTGTCCCATTTTCATAAGGTAACTTCCTCGTCTTACAAAGTAGGGCCCCCTGACCAGTAGCCGTCAAGCTGCTGAAACCTGACTACTACTGATTGATAGCTAACTCTCTCCCTTCATTAAAAGATATCCACTACCTTTATGAAAGGCTTTCAAAATTAATTCTTCCTCCATTATAGCTATGGATTTGTCTTCTTCCCGCCCAAGAAGTTCTAGAGGTTGCTCTACACTGTCCCCAACTAACCTCACCATTAGTGTGCGAAGAAGACCATGTAGTAGCATAAGCACTATCTCTATCTCAAACTCTCTCACTACAGATAATAGGTGGCAAGAGCATAGGATAAGCAAAGGTTCTTGGATTCTTATGCAGCCAAGAAGGAGAAAAATCTCGAAGGCAACAAATATGTTCCATTCCGCATGGAAACCAAGAGTTATGGATTTCAAAGTCGAGGTTGGTAAGAAGACTGTGAAAGAGGTCTTTGTTCAACAAATTTTCACTCACTCTGATGTGATTGCTAATGGCAGCGATGTTTCCATGGTGCATAATCCACGGTGCAACTGTGAGTTAATTATGTAGCACTCCTCTATAAATGTTATCTTGAATTTCAAATGTGAATTTGTTTTTTTCTTCTCTTATTAGAGATATTTAATTAGGTTATACAGATGTTTGTATTTATTTCTATTCTTTTACATTCACAGATGTTTATCCTTCCTCATATGAGGAATGGGAGCCACTGGAGTGCATTATAGGTCTCATCTTTGTGATCCATGCTCATATTGGGGTCTTGCAATATGCAGGCAAAACTAGCAAAAGCCTTGTAGACGAGGGTATTTTCTTCTATGACCATTTCTACCAACTCAATCAAAGGAATCAGAGAGGAGTGTTGGTGAAGGTTTCACTACCAACCAACTGGTTCCATGGATTGGCCCGTTCCCGACACAACAATGAGTGAGGCATTGAGGAGCTAGCTCCATAGGGATGTTCAGAGGTCTCTTCAAAACTCTGTACCCACTAAATTGGTAAAACTTGCAAATTTATGTCTTGTTGGTCTCTTTATTGAGTTATTTCATACCTGCAATGTACATGTTGCTAAAACTATGCTGCTCTGCAAATCATTTGATTCCCTCTTGTGTGATAAGCTTGTTGATCGAGGGTGGTATGTGAAAGAAACAGATGGCATATGTTGCGAGATTGCTCTTGATACTTTCATTGTCAAGTATATGCTTGTGACAAAGACATTAATAATCTTCTTTTGGTACAACCGTTCTCACATTGTTGAAGGTTTCTATGTGCCTATGGATTAAGAGGCAGCAAGTTTGCCAAATGTCATAGACGTGGAAGTGGTGGACGAAGACCTAAATCTTATGATAGTATTTACAATAAGGCAGTAATGCAATCTTTTGTAACTTCGACACGACATAGTGGAGTTGACTGCTGCTGACATTGACTTCGTAAACTTTTATTTCTTGCTGGGCGGACGAAGAGTAATGCAACGAAGGGAGAAGTATTTTCTCTGTGGAGATCTTTCTGGCCGTATTCAAATTGTGCCCATGTAATCTAGCCTGAATTGCTTCAACGAAATGTAACTTTTTTGACTAGTTTAATGTTAATATCAAGTGTTTGCTCACAGCTCTCTCTCTCTCTCTCTCTCTCTCTCTCTCTCTCTCTCTCTCTCTCTCTCTCTCTCTCTCTCTCTCTCTCTCTCTCTCTCTCTCTCTCTCTCTCTCTCTCTCTCTCTCTCTCTCTCTCTTTCTGCATCCTGCTAGAGCTTTGTTAGACTATTTATACTAAATTAACTCTGACCAAGTTTGACTCCCTTTCCCCTTTTTGGATTCTCTCTCTTACTCTGTATCTAGCTCTGCCAATGATAATCCAGCTCTGTAGCTTGTGCTATGTGGGAAATAGGACCTGCCCTCTAATAAGTACCCCATGAAAAAGACCTTTGTAAGAACTATATCCTAATTGGATGAACTTGAAAATAAAAATCTTTTGCATTATAGGCCTTTCACATAATGGGCTTTTGATGTAACTTGTGGGAGTGGGGACTGTCAACGAGTCTTCCTGGTTGAATGCACGTGGGCCTTGCTATCTTCACTTTGGCGCGTGCTATTTGGGGAGATGGATGGCCTGGATACTGCGCTACACCTGCGGCGAGTTAAAGCCCTTCTGCAACTACTTGACATTCCTCCAATTATAGGCCAAATGCGCTGGAGATGATCCGATGCAGATGAGCAGCTTTATAAAGGTGAGCCATTGGCTCACTTAGTTCTTCATTCCGCAGAAAGTGTGTGTGTGTGTGTGTGTTTTCTCACTGTGTATATTACATTCACTAATACCTTCTTCAAGCTACACCTGAGGGCTACGAAGCATGGCCCGAAGCAAAAAATCGATGGTGGAATCTAATGAGGTTGGGATGATGTTTCTTTTCAGCAAAACTGTATGCTCTTGCTTGTCTTGAATATGGATTAGTAGGAAGGATTTGATCTCCTCGATGGGGCGTTTTTGAATTATCTATAGCATCGATTACATTTGATGTTATTAAACACTTAATATGTGTAGCAAAACACAATGAAAACGTTGTACACTTATACTTTAGGTATCTGAATGGTATTTTGTTTCTGCAAATCGGTATGGATTTGTTGATCTTGAGTATGGTTTGGTAAAGAAAGGTATGTTCTCCCACATGGGATGAGTCTGGAGTGTATGTAACATCGGCTGCGATCTGCTGCATACTAGTGCTCGTCTTCAATGATTGACTATCCATACTATTGTTTTGGATGGAATTGATATGGCCCGGGTAAGGATAATACGGTAAAAATTGCCAAACTATGTTGGCAACGATATACGGTTTTGCATGAGAATATTGGCTACTGTTGGTTACAGGTAGTGGGAATGTGATAATGTCGGAGCCTGCTGATTATGTTGTGGTATACTATTTGCAGGAAATGCATCATTTATATGCTATCCTTTGGACCTTGGGTCATAGTATGGTATACCGTCTGCTAGCATGGACTCTTTGGGTTACTAGGGAATGTTTTATGGTTGGATCTGAGGGTTCCTTTCAGCCTAGACTATGGGACTTTTTATGACATATATGTCGGTATTATATAGATCTATTTGCATGCTCCAAGTGTTACTGGTTGTTGATGAAATTTATTTTGCTAACCATAATTGGCCTAATCTGGTTATGAAGCAGAACCAATCTACCTTCTTCTGCAGGTAGGATAAGTGATGCTACTAGGTATTTGTGCACAGTTTGATGTACGACTATTCTTTGGTTTTTTTGTTTTTTGGTGTAGATTGATACTCCTAGCTGTGGATATGACCTATCTCCCATTATGGGTACTATACCTTTACTAGCTCTAGACAGCCGTATACTGCTCCATATGGTTGGCAAATCTACCTCTCGGATTACCTGACTAATGGTTGGCTCCATTATTTATCGAATGCTACTGTAGAGTGACCTAATATTAACATATCAATTTCTTTTGGTTGTTGGACTGATTGCTTAGAAGCTTGCAATTTGATGGTCAAAACTCTGATTCAGAGAAATACCTTTATAATTTGTAAGTCTCTGGTCTGGCTAATTGACACTCTATTTGTATTTTATGATTTTTTCAAGATACTGCTAGTGCTCTATCTATGAGGAATTACCAGCAGTTCTTGATGTTAAACACATTTCTAAGCTCACCTGGGAAATTACCTGAGTCACTTTACTCTATGGAAGAGTGGCTTGACTACTAGAACTGGGACTTGATTAGGGTGTGAGGGAGAATGGCTGCTCTCTAGATGACCTTGGTTGTGCTAATGGAAGCAATCGGTTTCTGCTCACATTGGTGGTGCCTTCTAAATTGAGATGACAGGCACTGACATAGCCCCCTGGTAATTTATCTAACATTTACTAAGCTAGGCATTGATTAAAATCTGCACAAACTATTTGCCATTCGTATGTACAGGCTGAGATAATGGACTCTCTTCTTTAGGACCATGGGTTAAATTATGCTACAACATCTGCTAGCATGGATATTGAGGAGGACTATGGACTGTTTGGGGTTATTTCTGGGTTGTTTATGACATCCTGGACCGTGGGTATTGCTGACATAAAGGTTGATTTGGTACATAGCAATCTGCTGGCTTCGGGTGCTGCTGGCCGTATTTATCCGATAGCTAGCATATTGTATAGTCTATTGGTTTTTGCAGGTTATATTGGTTGTTGATATCCGATAAATTTTTTACTTCGTTTACAGGCATTATGGCTTGGGAGGGTGAATAATGAACAGTGGCAATGAACAATGTGCTTCTTTAGATTTCCTTCCTTGCAAAATAGCAGCTTCCCAGAGGATGTCCGATAAATCTAAAACAGTAATACAATCAGGAGTTAAAAATTTTCTTGATAGGGAGGTTCTTCCCTCTCCCTTTGACATAGCTTCTAGCTTTATTACGTCCATCAGATGAGCCTGGTGTAGAAGAAGGGGATAAAAAAGATGTGATAGAGTGCGAAGCAGAACTAGTTAGCATAGGCCTTTTGAGGTTAGGGGATTCTTCTGCATCTAAAGAAGGTTTGAGCAGGGATAGGATATGTTTGATTCCTTTAGAAGCACTTAGATTAGAGAGTAGATGACTAGGTGCATCTAACTTTAATTCTTTCAGAGCCTCGTACATGAAGTTCCTGAAGTGAAGGTACGCGTTCTGGGCCCGCACAGCTTCCCTTGCCTGATCTCCAAGCCAAGAACAAAAAATAGGGAGAAAATGATCCTCTGTGTGTGATGGGAAGAGGTCCTCCAGATGGTTGAGGAGGAACCAAATTGCATGATCAAACCAAAGGATGTTACTCTCACAATCAGCTTTTGCATCCAAAGCTTTGCAAGCACATTTGATGTAGGGGCGGTAGATGTTCCAGATTGATTCAGAATAGAATTCATGCTTTGTTTAGAGAAGGTCATTGTACCCTTGGTTTTGACATAAATGCCAGATAAGATAGGGCATTTCCTTGAATCCAATAAATGCATAGTAAAAGGTACTTTAATGACATCACCTTTATCCAAGAACTGAACTCCTTTGAGGGTCTCCAGTCTACAGTCTTCACTTGTGGAGGTAGGTAAGGCAGCAAGAAAAACCCAAGTCTCAATCGAGATGGGTGCCACAAACGCTTTGTTTTGAAGTTCCCAAAGTTGATGGTCCAGCTCTATTCCTTCAATAGCAATCTGTCTCGGAGGTAAGAAGGGAAAACTCTTCGAGACTTTAGGAACCATCTCTAGTAAAGAAGTTTCACTAGACGAGCTGAGTCCTTGTTAAAAGCTTTTTACTGCTTCAAGAGCAGCATCATCCCTACAGAAAAGGCTTTCTGGAGCCTTGGCAGGATCAAATGATTTAGAGGTGGCAAAACAAGATGCTAGGCCACAAAGGTTCCTGGCCGTATTCAAATTGTGCCCATGTAATCTAGCCTGAATTGCTTCAACGAAATGTAACTTTTTTGACTAGTTTAATCTTAATATCAAGTGTTTGGTCACACTTCTCTCTCTCTCTCTCTCTCTCTCTCTCTCTCTCTCTCTCTCTCTCTCTCTCTCTCTCTCTCTCTCTCTCTCTTTTCTAAGTATTCAAAACACATAGACAGGTAGACAATATCAATTTAATGTACAAACAATGAGTTACTAAGTACATTTGTGAGTACAATTCCAATGTGCTCAATGGACTTAAGTACATTCCTTGCAAGTATGTGGGACCAAAATGTCCTCTAGGCAAAAATCGTGAAGATGTCCTTCAAATGAAGGTGGAGAAATAGTAGTGTCAGGTGGATTAAGTAAACCCTTATGTGGTGTGCCATCAATCAATATGGTATTGAGAGCATCATCAGGCACATTGATCTGTTCAAAGGGCTTGTAGAAAAGTGGTACATTAGCTTTAGTTGGGTGGAAATGTCCCGCAATGGTATTACAATTTCTTTGACTATACACAAAATAAAAATCCAATCTCTAAATTTCAGCCAAACTCCAAACAATGGAAACAAGGGGATTCAAGTTTTGGGGCTTCATTGAAGACCAGATAGCAACCCTAAACCGTGGAATCAAAAAATTCAAAAATTCCTTTGTGCCTGGTCGAATTACTACTTTGAGATTTCCCAAGCGAAAACTACGTAAATCGGAGATCTCTGTATGTACACTATACGGCTGTCGTAGCAGCAACAATCCATTGAGATCCAAAATAATTAGTCTCTGCAATCATTGTGCGCATACATATAAGTAGTTAGAAACAAAAAAGAGTAAATTATTTAAGTACAATGGATATTACCGGAGAGGAATGGATTTGTTTCAGATGACAGTAGTGATGACGAGGCAATGGAGATCTCCAATAACCCATTGGACTACCTTAAACTCTGCTTTGAAAAGGCAAAAAAGTATAAATAAATCCTTCCTGATGAAACCACATTTCAAACTATTAAAAATATTCTCAAGTCATCAACTAGTAATCAGGATATGGAGGATTGGTTTAAGCAACCAGCAAAGGAATCAACCGGATCAGTCAACCTATGGAAGAATGAGCTTTTTTTGCAAGATAAGAGTTTAATGGTTAACATCCTACCCCCCCCCCCCCCCCAATCTCTATCTCTCTCTCTGTCACACACACACACACACACTTCTTTTGTTTACAGCCATGGATTGCTGAAAAGGACCACTCTCTTTGTCGTCAAAGAAGACGGTTCCATGGCAGGGATGCCGCTCTAGGACAATATCTTCCTAGTCTATGTGAGGCACCCATCCTAATCTTCCACAACGAAATGTCACAAGAGGGGAATACTGCAACCTATGCTTTCAAGACATTATCTCGCTTCTTAGGTGGTTCAATGCTGCCACAAAATACATACAAAATTATCCTTGTCGACAAGGTTTTTGGGAGAGAATGTTTTGGTTACTCGCCAAGATATACTGGGGGCCGTGCAGCATATTACTACACATACAAGCAATATCTTTAGGGAAAGAAAACCCTACTGAACTCTTAGAGTATGGCAAACATTTAATGATCAGATATAAAGGCGAGGTTCCAAATGATATTTACAAATCATCAAAAGTTTGAAATAGTTGTGGTACATATTGAATTTAATTCTACAGGCATTTGTGGTACATCCGATCATCTAAACTCTAGTTCTCTTGTTCCATCAATGATTATCATATTGCATTGTCTCCCTCCACCTCATTTGACTTTCAAGAGCACTTGAGTTGTTGAATGCGTCTGCTTGCTTTCTTTTCTGAAGTTAAAAATGTATGATTGCCTGTACGGTTGCTGAAGAGGCCAATACTTGCTTTTGTTGCATGCAGTGAATGATTCTGTGATAAAACCACTAAAATAACTCCTTCATACTGTTTTCCTTATTTCAAGAGCCTCCATGCTATGTGTGTGTAACGTAGGCATTTCTAGCCATGTAATGAAACTTCTCCAAGCCTTGGGTGTTCCATATACCTGGATTCCCATACTTTTGGATGAAGTATGGCAAATGATTAAAAATAATGTGCTGCAAAACAATAAATTTATTTCTAGAAATTTAAACAAAAACTTAGTACTAAGACTATCTGAGGTGCTTTGAATTTACCATGTAATGAGTGATTTGAGTGTCAGTCGATGCTGTCTTGAAAGATTTTTTCAGTAGCTGAAGGTTTTGTTTAAACTTGCTGAGATTATCCTGCGACTAATCATCATTCTCACACATTTGAAATAACGTGTCAATAGAACACCACACATCAACCTTTGCATTGCGAGTTGTTGGCTCTTGGTCTTTCACTACTAAATGAAGTTTTTTTTAGTGCATATACTCAGCTTTGCTAATGTAGGTAGAGTGATATACTCTCCCTCGCTTTGTTAGCTTCATACCTTGAGGTTTAGATAGAAAACGGCGTGCTTTGAACCCACCTATGGATGGTTTGCAGGGTACATCTTTCTCATTGGTTGACCATTTTTTGTCCCGTTGGATTTTCACATTGCCCCCATGTAGACCAATATCTGACAAAACTAATTCCAAAGCCTCTAGAGTGACCTGTCGTTCAGCTGACTTTTTGATTTTCCAAGCAAACCCAATGTACAGATATACCAACTTCTCTACAACTCGGTAGAGACCATGCATTGTACAAATATGGACATTAACCAGTGGTATATCCAAAACTGATCAGAAATTAGAGTCTTGATTGTGACGAGTAAGAGCCTTTCTTCACCACTTTGGGTCCATCACCTTTGCAGGTTCCATGCAATACAAGCATGGAGACTTTGCCATGGCACCCGTTTCACAATTATACATACACTTCAGTGTTTTGAGGTCACCTCCAATATTCCATTGAACTTGAAATTCTCCTCTCCCATCTACAACCAGTACCTCTGTAAAATTTAATGGCCTAAAAACTTGTGTGTAGCGGAAATTAGCATGAACATAGTGGGCATTTCATTAGAATAGATTCCTAATGATAATTACAAGAGTGCTTGGGTGAAGAGAGCAATAAAAAGCATAACACCTAGTTAAATAGCATGAACAATACTTTCAAAAGAGAGGGAAATTAAGCTATTGACAACAGTTGAGGACCGGATTTACATGGAGCCGGTCCCCCCTCCAAAAGGCTTTGTATTATGGTTTCTCACATCAAGAGAGACATTGTATAATACAATTCTTTGTGTTCCTTCAAGACTAGCTAGTGCAATGAAGATGAAAGCTTCATGCACTAAGCAAAACACTTATCAAACACAACATTAATTCTCCCCGGTCTCAAACCCAAGACCTCACACACCTTCGAAGATTTTGAGAGCTAGCAGGGTATGAGAGTAGATTGAGAGGAAGTAGGAGTATTCTTACGACAAAGATGTACATCTCCTCACATAATCACTCACATATTAGCATAGCTTAGCTTAGTAATTAGCATGGTAGAGGAGATGAGCATGCATTGAATCTTGGCTCTTGGTTGGATTTGCATCACAAAGCCAAGAGTTGTTGGTGTAGGCCTCCCTTCTCACAAGCTTGGAGTAGGTGGTAAGCTTTCCATTAAAGCTTGAGAAGGAGAGAGAGTCTTCTTTACTTCCCATATGAGATTGTGTGAGTGTGTGTGTGATAATGCCTTCCAAAAATCAGCCCCCTCTCTCTCTTGGTCGACCCCTCTTGCTATTTGCTCATGCTACCCTCTCATTGGACCTCCCTAGGGCTAGCCAATGACAATTAAGCAGCATAAGTGATAGCCTTCTAACATGTGTCCCCCTTTCCCCTTTGTGAGAGCTTTAGGTAATTTAATAATTCAACTAAACTCTCATTGGACCCCTTTGCCTCCTGGCCAATAGGAATCAGGCAAGCCATTGGGCTGTTGAATGCTCATTGGACCCCTTGGGAGACTGTCCAATAGTCTTCTAGAGGACTTAATTCTCATTGGTTCTTTTGTTAAGTGTTTTTAAATTAATTAAACTAGATCTAATCTCACCTAATTCTCAATGGTCCACCTCCAAGGCCATCCAATAGGAATTGGGTACACCTTGTGGGCATCTGGGCTAGGGAGCTGACATGTGTCCCTCATTCCCTTTGTGTAAAGGGAGCTTGTGTGTGTGTGTGTGACTTTCTCTCTCATCCCCTACAAGCAAGGCTCGCCCCCTCCTAATTAGGGATTTATAAAGACTTTTTTGGACACACACAAAGCATCCAATTCCCCCTTGGTTGACCTTTGGACACAACCTTTGAATTTTGGAACCTTAGCATTTTGGAAGTCTTAATGGGCTGAACCTTAGGGTCTTTTTAGCCCATTGTTGCACATGGATCTTTTGTAGATGGCCCCCCCTTTGGATCCCTATTTTCCCTCCTTTGGATCCCTACTGTGGCCGGTTTGCTAGCTTAACCAATATTCTAGCTTTTTCTCCCCTAGCACTTCCCCATATTACATGATCAGTTTAGCATGAGAAAATCATTTAGGAGAATTAGATATTTATTATTATGACATTACCTCTCTCTAAAAATCATAGTCGTCCTCGACTATGGTGTAGAGAAGATAAAGCATATTCATGAGTCCTTTTCTTAGCGGGTAGAGGATCCCTATGTTACCCTACGACATCATTCCACAATGGATGACTAGTCCATTTGGTGCTTGAGAGCCTGAGGCTGCCACAAGCATGTATGCACATTAGTCCTATCAATCTTCCATAGTAGAGTGACAAGCTCTACTTGGTGTTTGGGAGACATCGTCTCCACAAACTTGATCTAAGCATGCATACTACTTCATTTTTGTGCACAATAAAGAAAAAGAGAGTCTTAGACAAAAACTTTGTTCATTTTTAACATTTTGTACATTTGCTTACTCTTGGGAAGCATTGTAAGCATTGACAAGGTTTAGGTTATCCTTTAATTCTATGCCTTGCATCCATCTAGCGTCTTCAAAAGGATAATTCTTAAACTTAATAAGATATCATCGGATAGTCTTGCCGCCTCTTAGTAGCTTGTCTTCATGTCGGAGAATGGACTCGGGCTGCAGCACCTCTTCCTGGTCCTCGATCTCCGGTGGGTCTTCAGTAGTTGGTTCTTGACGTGGCTCTCCTTTGTAAGGCTTTAACAGGCTCACATGGAAAGCATTGTGTATGAGCCAATGATTGGGCAACTTGAGTTGATAGGCCATCTCATTGATTGTCCTAAGAATATGGAAGAGACCGTAGGACCTTTTTGCTAGTTTACAATAGTACTTTTGGTGTCCCGTAGGATTCTTGCCCGTCGTGTGGGTTAATCGAGCCTTGGGAAACATTAATAAGACCCAATCATTTTCTTTAAAGGCTTGGGCTCTTCTATGCTTGTCAGCAGCAGCCTTTTGCCTTTGCTGTGAGATAGGGATAGCATCCTTAATCTTTTGAAAAGATTCTTGTAGGTCCCGGCTATACTCATCTGCCATCCGTTTGTGGATGATAGGCCGAAGAGAAGTTTAGCCTTTTCCCTAAATTCTCAAAGAGACCCTTCCAGAAATTACTGGTCATTCTAGGATCTCTATCTGACACTATGGACATTGGCAAGCCATGGTACTTGAAAATTTGTGAAATGAAGAGGGTTGCCATTTGATGGGCTTTGATAGTCTTTTTGACAAGTATAAAATGAGCTTGTTTACTGAACCTGTCTACTATCGTCCATATTCCCGTATTCCCATGGATAGACTTAGGCAATCCAAAGATAAAATCCATGGATATGCTCTCCCATGGTGAATTAGGGATTGGCAAGGGTTGAAGCAATCCAAGTTGCTTCCCTCTATCAATTTTTTTCTTTTGGCATACCACACATTTAGAAACATACTCTTGTATGTTCACTTTCATGGTAGGCCAATAGAAATATGTTTCAATTCCCTTTAAGGTAGACTGAATCCCTCTATGCCCTCATAAGGTGGAGCATGAGATTCATACATTACTTTCTCACGTAGTGAGTTAGTAACACATAGTCTATTGCCGTAGAGAAGATAACCATATTGTAAAGTAAATGGTTCTTCTTTCTTCCCTAATGCAAGGGCTGAAATAACATCTCTAAAATCGAGATCAATAGCATACTCATTTATCATTGAAGATAGATCATTGTGAGTTGCTATGGAAACCGCATTCACTCTCGGTCGTCTTGAGAGTGCATCAGCTACTTGATTATGCTTGCCAGCAATGTGAACAATATGAAAATGAAATTGCGAAAGTAAATTTTCCCACCTTATTTGTTTGTCGGAGAGCTTGGTCTGCGTCATGAAGTACTTAAGACTTTGGTGATCCGTTCGCAGAATGAAAGGAGTCCCCAATAAATAGTGCTACCATGAGTCTAAGGCATGTAGAACTGCAAGGAGTTCCTTTTCATATATGCCTAGAGCTTGCTCAACAGGTTCGAGCCTTCGGGTTTCATAGCCTATGGCGTGCCCTTCTTGGAGCAAAACAGCTCCAAGGCAATCACCACAAGCATCACATTGGACCTCAAATGGTTTTGAGAGATCCGGTAGTGTAAGCACAGGTTGAGAGATAAGCTTTTCAAAAGCATTGTTCTCCTTAGCAGACCATGTATACCTAACGCTTTTCTTTGTTAGGTCATGTAATGGTCCCGCAATTTGTGAGAACTTTTCTATGAAGCGTCTATAGTATGCACACATACCTATAAAGCTTCTTAGTTCATGAAGATTCCTTGGTTTAGGCCATCCTTTTATTACCTCTAACTTTGATGGATCCATTTGGATGCCATCTTGAGAGATAATGTGACCTAAATATTGAATCTCTTGCAAGAAAAGTTCACTTTTCTTTCGATTAACATAAAGTTTATTCTCTCTTAAAACTTGAAATATTACCTGGAGGTGTTGCTTGTGTTCGTCTAATGAATTAGAGTAGATGATAACATCATCAAAGAACACTCCAGTGAAGGTTCGATGAGGCCTGAACAGCTTCTCCATCAAGCGGTTGAATCTGGCTGGTGCATTGGTCAAGCCAAAAGGCATGACAATGTATTCGTAAAGACCAAATGTGGTGCAAAATGCGGTCTTTACAATATCTTGATCAACTATCCTTATTTGGTGATAGCCACTTTTTAGGTCAATCCTACTGAAGTAGGTCGATCCTTGTAGCTTATCAAATAGGTCTTCTACCAGTGGAACGAGAAACCTATTCTTGATAGTGATCCTATTTAGTGCTCTATAGTCAACACAGATACGATATGTGCCGTCTTTCTTTTGCACTAATAGCACAGGTGAGCAAAATAGAGATGAGCTAGGCCTAACCATGCCCTTCTCAACTAACTCATGCACTTGCCGCATAATCTCCTCTTGTTAGGTGGTGAACTTCCTGGAAGAAGTTCAATTGCATGGTCATCATTACCTCGTTTAGGAGGTAGCTCACAAGGGATGTTGTCAATAAAGACATCTTGAAACCCCTTGAGAAAATTGAATAACTCTAATTCCTTTTGGTTGCTTTTATTTTCTTTTGCTAAAGCATTAGGTTCATTTTGAGAATCTTTAACAAAAATCATGTACACGGAAATAGAGCTCTTTATTGACTTGTTGAAAGCTGGTGTATGTACAATGGGGATAGTGTTACCCATTTCCTTAGCATCTATATACATGTCTTTTTCCCTGAACTTAAAGGAGATTCTCCTTTTAGGGAATTTAACATTGGCAGCCAGGCGATCAAACCATGGTGCCCCTAGGATTGCATCCTCATGCTTGAGAGGAGAGATAAAGAAGTCCTCTTTGTCCACATAGCTTTGGACATGAAGCCTCAATTTCCCGATTAAGGGAGTGCCTGAAGCTTCTTGCCCCTTGAAAGCACTATCTGCGGGTAGAACATCTCCCATCTCATAGGCTTGTATGCCTAGCTTGGTGGCCAACTCTAAAGATATAAAATTGTGAGTAGAACTAGGATCAAAGAGAATAAAAGCATCATGTTCTCTTACCTTTCCCCAAGCATGGCATAGAGGAGATCCTTTGTGGTGAATTTGGTGAGTCTCCTCCTCTTGGATTTCAACCACGGTAGCTCTAGGAGGATCTTGGCGGTTGTTCTTTTGGGGACAAGCGTGGTACGCATGCCCTTGTTCGCCGCACTTGAAACACCGGTTATCCTTGCGATAATGCTCAAGCTCTTCGGGAGAGAGTTTGTTTTTACCTTTGTAAACTCCCTTCTCTTTAGCTTTGTTGGAGTTGCCCTTAGGAGACTTTTGGACATTGTCCTTCCCCTTAGGCTCGTTGGAACCCTTGTTTTCCGTGGGCTTATTATTTCTTTTAGCCCCCGTTTGGAAATTGATTCGAGAGGCCACCATAGTATGGTGTATTACCGCCGATATGGTACGTGGTCTTTGGGAGTTGAAATACTCCGCCATATCTTCGATTAAGCCCGCACAATTTTTTTTCTTTTGCTCTCCAAAATCCAACTTTTTGAAGACAGTGGCTTTGAGTTGTAGGTCCCAAAACTTGTCTACATATTTGTGGATGGATTCATAGGGAGAGAGCTTTAAGCTTTTCCATTCTGTGAGTACTTTGTCTTTGGCATCGGTGGCCAAAAACTGCTTCATAATGGAAGCTCTTAAAGCTTTCCATGTTCGTGGAGCTTCACCGTTGGCTCATAGGCTAGACCACCATTGCCTGGCGGACTTTTGAAAGTGCATAGCTACATGGCGTAGCTTAGAGGACTCCGTGAAGCCCTCATCTCCAAACGCCGCATCAAATTGTTGGATAAAGGCCAAGACTTTGTCCGTAGCACCAAAGGTGCCATCATAGGTAAGGAAAGAGATGCTCTTCCCTCCCTCTTTGAACTTCTTGAGCTTGGACAACCTCTTCCATGCGGCATAGGATTTCCTATGGCCTCTTCTTCTTGATGGTTCAAAGGTTGCACCATCACTTTCTTCAGAAGGTGAAGAATTTGAAGAAGGTGGACAAGAGGGTGACCTCTTTCTCGCCTTTTTCTTGTCTTCATCTTCATCGTCTTCACCATCACTTTCATAAGAGGAAGAGGATGCAGAAGATGGAGAAGAGGGTGTCCTCTTTCTCGCCTTTTTCTTCTCTTGCTTTTTATCATACCTCTTTGAATTATGGTGTGGAGAAGGGTGCGATGGTCTTCTCCGCTTTGGTGGTGATGGAGAGCGTTTAGCCCGCCGTCTTCGTAGAGCCATCTTCGCCGAGGTGGTGGGAGACTCACTCCTTTCTCGTTCCTTTGGTGGAGGCTCTTGAGTTATCCTTTGGGAAGGAGATGCATCATCAAGAAGTAAATTCTTGAGCCCTTCGTATGGATTCTCTTCTTCTTCCCGAATCGGAGAGAGACCTCTTTTGGAAATCTCACAAGGAGGCTTCCTAGGTGTTCTCTTGTCATGGTGGTGAGCTTGAAGAATCCCATGAGCACGGAATTGCCGTTGCACTTCACTTTGGAGAGATGGATTGCCCATGGCTTGTTGAAGCCTAGAAACAAGATAGTTAACAAGCATCGGAGCATCATTAGTAGCTTGCACATTAGCAAAATCAAAGTTATCAACATTAATTTCACTCTCTTTACTATTGTCAGCCATTCTAACAACTTTTAGGTGTAAACTTTCTAGGTGTACTTTGGCACTTCAAGCCCTAGTTGCTACTCCTCTTTACCCCTTTAAAAAAATCACTCAAGCTATTGTACCCGTGGCTCGAATACCATTAATTGCAAGGAATAGAAGAGAGGGTTGTTCAACACCAAAACAGCACCGGCTCCTGTCAAGCTTCTAATAGTGGTTAAGTCGTAGGCAAGCCCCGTAGGACGCCACTATTAAGACCATAGCTCTCGACAGTGATGCCCCGTTAACTGCACGAAGGCAAGCGCACTGCAAGGCTGAAAAATCCATATTCTACTTACTCACAGGCAATTAATGATACCAACCATTTATAGCTAGCTTGAGGACCTCCCTTCTTGAGCAAGAAAAGAGAAACCATGTGCTCTGATACCAATGTAACATTTAATGGCCTAAAAACTTGTGTGTAGCGGAAATTAGCATGAACATAGTGGGCATTTCATTAGAATAGATTCCTAATGAGATTTACAAGAGTGCTTGAGAGGAGAGAGCAACAAAAAGCATAACACCTAGTTAGATAGCATGAACAATACTTTCAAAAGAGAGAAAAATTAAGCTATTGACAACAGTTGAGGACCGGATTTACATGGAGCCAGTCCCCCCTCCAAAAGGCTTTGTATTATGGTTTCTCCCATCAAGAGAGATATTGTACAATACAATTCTTTGTGTTCCTTCAAAACTAGCTAGTGCAATGAAGATGAAAGCTTCATGCACTAAGCAAAACACTTATCAAACAAAACATTACTTCTCCCCGGTCTCAGACCCAAGACCTCACACACCTTCGAAGATGGTGAGAGCTAGCAGGGTATGAGAGTAGATTAAGAGGAAGTAGGAGTATTCTTATGAGAAAGATGTACATCTCCTCACATAATCGCTCATATTAGCATAGCTTAGCTTATTAATTAGCATGGTAGAGGAGATGAGCATGCATTGAAGCTTGGCTCTTGGTTGGATTTGAATCACAAAGCCAAGAGTTGTTGGTGTAGGCCTCCCTTCTCACAAGCTTGGAGTAGGTGGTAAGCTTTCCATTAAAGCTTGAGAAGGAGAGAGAGTCTTCTTTACTTCCCGTATGAGATTGTGTGAGTGTGTGTGTGATAATGCCTTCCAAAAATCAGCCCCCTCTCTCTCTTGGTCGACCCCTCTTGCTATTTGCTCATGCTACCCTCTGATTGGACCTCCCTAGGGCTAGCCAATGACAATTAAGCAACATAAGTGATAACCTTCTGACATGTGTCCCCCTTTCCCCTTTTGTGAGAGCTTTAGGTAATTTAATAATTCAACTAAACTCTCATTGGACCCCTTTGCCTCCTGGCCAATAGGAATCAGGCAAGTCATTGGGCTGTTGAATGCTCATTGGACCCCTTGGGAGACTGTCCAATAGTCTTCTAGAGGACTTAATTCTCATTGGTTCTTTTGTTAAGTGTTTTTTAATTAATTAAACTAGATTTAATCTAGCCTAATTCTCATTGTTCCACCTCCAAGGCCATCCAATAGGAATAACGACTAATCATCATTCTCACACATTTGAAATAACGTGTCAATAGAACACCACACATCAACCTTTGCATTGCGAGTTGTTGGCTCTTGGTCTTTCACTACTAAATGAAGTTTTTTTTAGTGCATATACTCAGCTTTGCTAATGTAGGTAGAGTGATATACTCTCCCTCAATTTGTTAGCTTCATACCTTGAGGTTTAGATAGAAAACGGCGTGCTTTGAACCCACCTATGGATGGTTTGCAGGGTACATCTTTCTCATTGGTTGACCATTTTTTGTCCCGTTGGATTTTCACATTGCCCCCATGTAGACCAATATCTGACAAAACTAGTTCCAAAGCCTCTAGAGCGACCTGTCGTTCAGCTGACTTTTTGATTTTCCAAGCAAACCCAATGTACAGATATACCAACTTCTCTACAACTCGGTAGAGACCATGCATTGTACAAATATGGACATTAGCGAGTGGTATATCCAAAACTGATCGGAAATTAGAGTCTTGATTATGACGAGTAAGAGCCTTTCTTCACCACTTTGGGTCCATCACCTTTGCAGGTTCCATGCAATACAAGCATGGAGACTTTGCCATGGCACCCGTTTCACAATTATACATACACTTCAGTGTTTTGAGGTCACCTCCAATATTCCATTGAACTTGAAATTCTCCTCTCCCATCTACAACCAGTACCTCTGTAAAATTTAATGGCCTAAAAACTTGTGTGTAGCGGAAATTAGCATGAACATAGTGGGCATTTCATTAGAATAGATTCCTAATGATAATTACAAGAGTGCTTGGGTGAAGAGAGCAACAAAAATCATAACACCTAGTTAAATAGTATGAAAAATACTTTCAAAAGAGAGGGAAATTAAGCTATTGACAACAGTTGAGGACCGGATTTACATGGAGCCGGTCCCCCCTCCAAAAGGCTTTGTATTATGGTTTCTCACATCAAGAGAGACATTGTACAATACAATTCTTTGTGTTCCTTCAAGACTAGCTAGTGCAATGAAGATGAAAGCTTCATGCACTAAGCAAAACACTTATCAAACACAACATTAATTCTCCCCGGTCTCAAACCCAAGACCTCACACACCTTCGAAGATTGTGAGAGCTAGCAGGGTATAAGAGTAGATTGAGAGGAAGTAGGAGTATTCTTACGACAAAGATGTACATCTCCTCACATAATCATTCACATATTAGCATAGCTTAGCTTAGTAATTAGCATGGTAGAGGAGATGAGCATGCATTGAATCTTGGCTCTTGGTTGGATTTGCATCACAAAGCCAAGAGTTGTTGGTGTAGGCCTCCCTTCTCACAAGCTTGGAGTAGGTGGTAAGCTTTCCATTAAAGATTGAGAAGGAGAGAGAGTCTTCTTTACTTCCCATATGAGATTGTGTGGGTGTTTGTGTGATAATGCCTTCCAAAAATCAGCCCCCTCTCTCTCTTGGTCGACCCCTCTTGCGATTTGCTCATGCTACCCTCTGATTGGACCTCCCTAGGGCTAGGCAATGACAATTAAGCAACATAAGTGATAGCCTTCTGACATGTGTCCCCCTTTCCCCTTTTGTGAGAGCTTTAGGTAATTTAATAATTCAACTAAACTCTCATTGGACCCCTTTGCCTCCTGGCCAATAGGATTCAGGCAAGTCATTGGGCTGTTGAATGCTCATTGGACCCCTTGGGAGACTGTCCAATAGTCTTCTAGAGGACTTAATTCTCATTGGTTCTTTTGTTAAGTGTTTTTAAATTAATTAAACTAGATCTAATCTCGCCTAATTCTCATTGGTCCACCTCCAAGGCCATCCAATAGGAATTGGGTACACCCTGTGGGCATCTGGGCTAGGGAGCTGACATGTGTCCCTCATTCCCTTTGTGTAAAGGGAGCTTGTGTGTGTGTGTGTGTGTGTGTGTGTGTGTGTGTGTGTGTGTGTGTGTGTGTGTGTGTGTGTGTGTGTGTGTGTGTGTGTGTGTGTGTGTGTGTGTGTGTGTGTGTGTGTGTGTGCCTTTCTCTCTCATCCCCTACAAGCAAGGCTCGCCCCCTCCTAATTAGGGATTTATAAAGACTTTTTTGGACACACACAAAGCATCCAATTCCCCCTTGGTTGACCTTTGGACACAACCTTTGAATTTTGGAACCTTAGCATTTTGGAAGTCTTAATGGGATGAACCTTAGGGTCTTTTTAGCCCATTGTTGCACATGGATCTTTTTAGATGGCCCCCCCTTTGGATCCCTATTTTCCCTTCTTTGGATCCCTACTGTGGCCGGTTTGCTAGCTTAACCAATATTCTAGCTTTTTCTCCCCTGGCACTTCCCCATATTGAATGATCAGTTTAACATGAGAAAATCATTTAGGAGAATTAGATATTGATTATTATGACAACCTCTCCTCGATTCATTTGCCTATCAATGATATCTAGAATAGGGGTTTGATGGAACACCCAAAATAAAATTTCATGGTCTTCTTTCTTTACCTGAAAGATTAATCCTTATGAGATACGAAAAATAAATCTAAAATTTTAGTACAATAGAGGGCTTGATAGAGCTTCAATATTGGAAATAGCTGGATTACCTAAAATGCACCAAGCCACCATACGTTTGTTTATGATTGAACATTGAAGTATGAAGGGTCATGAGTGGGACATTTGGAAAGAGCCCTATTCATTTATGTGCTTGTAACTCGCTTTAGCTTCTTCTCTTTAAGAATCTCATACTCATCTAGCTTCAAAACAAAATGTAGAATGCCACCTATCTATTCGAATGTGATATTATAGAACTCTACCATTCTAGTTTGCAACAAAGTCAGGTCCATGAAGATATTGTTGTACTCATCATAAGTGACAGTAGTTCCCTGTGAGCTATAAATATCTTGAATATGAAATAGACATCCAATGAAGTCGGTGTTCATTATTGAGCAGGAGTCTTTCCTTCCAAACACTACGCAGCTATTGGTAAAAGCTTAGACTTTATTCCCTTCTTCACAAACATGGAAGAGATAGGCTATTGAATAGCTGAGTAACCTCTTTTACTAACGCCAAGGGAGTCCAATGTACCCTGTATTTTCTTGGTAGGAACTGCATTCTTTTAAATGAATCTGTCAACGACATCCCGTTTCAAAACCGTAAACTTTTTGTCATGCATTATATCCTTTGCAAGACTACTAGTTATCAATGGCTTTAACTGCTTTCCTACATTGGCCTTCGGGTCTATGTTTTCTTTGTTTGGATAGATAGAATCTCTACAAAGAAATCATAACTAACATAAGCAAAAACTTACATTAGTTTAAATTAATCAGACAATTTACAATGTTCACCTCAATAATTGGATTCTTTTCTTAAGGCCGCCAGAGCATACCTTCAACGTTTCAAGATTTCTTAGTTTCTTCTTTCGCACACGAGTGCCTAACATTGTCTCTTTGTTTTGTAATGTCCGTACCTTTGTTCGCAAGACCAGTGATTTGTGCGCTTCATTACAGTATCTTGATCCTCATAATGCAAGTTAGAAAGTCTCTGAATCTCATCGTTTGGTGCTTCACCATGTCTTTATAAGTTTCTGATTTGTTGTTTAGAGATTTATAGTAGCCAAGAAATCCATTCTCTCCATTACCTGCAAAGGTCAATAAGTTAGTGGGATTTGAAAATGCAGGGAAAGCATTGGTCATGGGATTCAATGGATAGAGTGAGCCTTTTGTCCAAATATCTAAGTGTTTTGCTCCCTCTGCTCTGAGTCTCTCTGTCATGATCGGTGTCACTTTGATGTTAGTTTTGCCTTGCTTAACAGTGGCGTATATTGGGGATCTAGGTCAATGTGTAGATGATAGAAGGGTTTTTTAAGGGGGACATTTGTGGGGGTGGAAGAAGAAGCCATGTATGCAGCAGTGCAAGAAAGGGAGGATTTCTTTGAGGTCACTGAACAAACAATGAGAGAGTAAGGAGAGAGCAGGTTTGGAAGGATGCGTTATTTTTTCCTTTAGTCATACATTCCACGTACAAGAAATTCCCTCCAATTCTATGACGTTCATTAAATGCAACTAAAAACGATTTATTCTTCAATCATCATGACTGTTATGATGCTGTGGCAAGAATCTACTTGTAAGTGCACTTTTTGAATGGTGATCCAAGTTTACAATTGCTTTTACCACACCTATTTCTAGAGAGAGAAAGTCAAAATTCTATTTTTCTTAGAAGGCCCTCCAAATGACCTCCGAATTTGCTAATGCTCACTCGCTAATCTACTTATCCCTAGTTGTCCTGAATCTCTCACTATGATAAATGCCTTGTTTGTCTATCCACCATAGTATTATAGGAATGTTCCCCCACTAAAAGGAAAGTTGATCAAAGCTTTGCTAGCTTGTAAGCACGGTAAGGATCTCAAGCACATCAACATTGGCACAGAAATGATCAAGGAAAATTAGTAAATTTATGCCATATATCGCTACAAATCCCCTTTGCTGCATGGCACCAATCTCAAATCATGATAATTTCTTTATTTGAGACAATATTCTTCAAACATATAGTCTTCTTTCTTGTAGCAAGATAAGAGGGAATAATATCAATTTTAGCATATAAAGAGCACATGTTGATCATGGGTGTAGAGAAGCAAGCATGTACCTAATCTAGAAAGGGGAACCTTCTCTTTTGATGTGAAATGCCTTCCACCTCTACCCCATCCTCCTCTACATAAAGGTGTGTGTAGGATTAGTCAGTGTAAGAGAAGCATGGTAAAATAAATAGTCAAGTAACCCCATATCCTTGACTTCCATGACCACCCTACTGACCACCAAATTCACCACCTCGTCCTCCTTGGCTGCCACCACTACCACCTAGAGGTGGACCACTAACCTTCTCCACTACCATACGGTGACCATCGAGTTATATTGCATGACATCTGATCAGTTTGGACCAAGAGACTATTTGTCTTAAAAATCTACATAGGCAAACTTGCAAGCATGACACAAAAGTAATTGCCATGTTGTCACCCTCAAACTGTTCATCAAGACTAGAGAGTTGTACTCACCCCTTAATTGCTCTTGATTCCCTATTAGCTAGAGTTTCTATCTTGAGGATTTCACGCCCCTATAAAAACTCAATCAATGAGTTGTGTATCTTCACTCACAAGAGAAAGTTGAAAGAAATCTCTCACCCTCACAATATGCATCCAGACTAGAGAGTTGTACTCACCCCTTAATTGCCCCTAGTTTCCTATCAGTTGGAATTATGATCTTGAGGATTCCACACCCCTTAAAATCCTCAATCAATTAGTTGTGTATCTGCACTCCCAAGAGAAAGTTTAAAGAGTTCCCTTCATGTAAATCTGTATGCATTGCAGAATGGGGCATGAGAGCAACTAAAGATTCAAAAAGGCCCCATTCCAAGTGATTATGTGATGTAGGACTATTTGTCTTGTATACTAAAAAGACCATGTAGAACTTAGATAGTACATCTCCCAGAGGAGCATTGAAAATCTTTTCAAAACACTGGTTCACAAGAAGTTGAACTACTCAATTATCAACATTTCAATTAGTCCATTTAGGAGCAGCAATTGCACACAATATATTCCTCCTCATATTTTTAAAACCCTCTAACAAATATAATATAGTGAAACCCCCTCCTCTATTGTGTTAAAGGCAAGGAATTACATGTGATTGTGGAGATCGCAGGTACGATGATGGATAATTACGAGTATGAAGGAAAATTTCCTCCTAATCATGACAAATTCCAAATCTAGAAAGTAAAGCCATTTCTATAATGACTTGTTTTACAAAGGATTATTAAATAACTCTTAGGTACACAAGAACCTTGTTCTTCCGCAAAGGATGATGGGTGTATTGATGATGGATGCAAATCTTGATGGTGGTTCCAAGAGTAATGAAGAGAAACCTCGTGAGAAACATTTTCAATAAGCAAGAATTTTTTGATCTTGCATGCTACAAATATACAAACATAGCTTACGCTCAAACCTACAAAGGAAATGCCTTTGTTTACTCTTTCTACACCTTTTGTTAGCCCCATCAAGAATAGCATAGAAAGTTACGTGCCTCATGAGAAAAACAAACAATGCAAAGTTAATCAAATGCAATCACATCCCAAATTTAGAAGAGAAATAAGGAGCTAAATTTTCTTCCGCTTCAAAATAACCTTTTTGATATCTTAAATCTATAAGATTTATGAGTATTTTCACCCATAGAAGCTTCATAAGGTTAGTTCACCCCTCTCAAACTTCTTCGATTTCTAATACAATAACCATATTTACCTAGAGAAATCCAGGAAGAGACTAGATTCATCTTTGAAAGGAAGTGCAAGCTTTGAGTTATTTACAAGACAAAAACCTATATTCAGTATGAATAATATTGACCAAATGCTAAGTATATATATTCTCTCTCTCTCTCTCTCTCTCTCTCTCTCTCTCTCTCTCTCTCTCTCTCTCTCTCTCACACACACACACACACACACACACACACACACACACACACACACACACACAACTGTTTTTTGACCTAGCAGACAGTAGTTCACTCTTTTTGTCATAACTTCTTCATCCAAACTTTGATTTGGGTGATCTATAGCCTCAATCAAAGAGAAAGACGTCTCTACACATTGATGTAAAGGCAAAAAATTTCGGAGTTATGGAAGGCGTTTTTGCAGCAGCATTTTTGAAGTGAATAAGTTCAAGAAAGTTGACTCTCATCTCCTATTTTACATACAATGTCTTTCGACACTCGCAAGGGTTCTTTTTCTTCAACAAGGTCCACAACCATTGTAGAGAATGATTCAAAATCCCTAAGTGTGGAGATAGAAACACAACCACTCAAGCAATGACATCGAAAACCATGATCATGGCATACTTGGGTATCATTGGAAGAGACCGTAAACAAACAAGGTGAAGACTTACGGGAACTTGCAATGGAGAATGAAATGCTAAGGGTTCTTGTGGTTGAGAATGAGAATCTCAAGAGGACAGCTGAGATGCAAACAACACGTCTGATGCAATTTGAAGAGGAAGTCAAGAATGTAAACGCTCTCTTGTGAACTTGAATGCTTTGAAGGAGCGCATGAGCAAAGTAGAGCATGACCATGTATTGAAAGAGGAGAAATTTGAAATCATGAGCCGAGATATATGTGACATGAAAAATGTATGCACAAACAAGTCTTGGGCTGATGTATGTGGTAACAATGTGGTTCCTAGTTCCTCCCTCATGCAAGCTATGACTCAAACAAAGAATGTTGAGAATATGGATGTGGAGGAGTTGAAGGAATGGGAGCGACGTTCCAAGAACATTGTTATTTTTGGAATTATCGAAGAGAAGTTAGAGATGCCTCCTTCTCTTGCCATTGTTATCAAAGATTTCTTCAAAACCCACTTTGGCATGTCCAGAGTTATGGTCTATGGAGCACATAGAGTGGATAAGCAAGGATCTCCCCGCTTGGGAGAACGGCCAATTGTATAAACCATGCCGGATGAGACCAAACAAAAGATTATCCTTGATAATAGTTGGATCTATTAGAGGGATACAAAATGTTTTGTATGTGAAGATCGTACTATTAAGTAACACAATACGCATCGCGAGGCATATGAGGAAAAGAATAAGAAAAACAAGATCGCTCACGAAGAAAATATGCCCAAGGAGGAGGCAAGTCCCTCGAGAAAATAGGGATGCACAACTTATAAGGCCGGGTTACAATTGAAAATATGCTTTTGGAATTGCAATGGATACCCATGGAATACGGGGGTTGGCATTGATGAACTAACAAGCAAAGCCGATGTTGTACTTCTTGGTGAAACATGGGAGCATGATACACAAAGGATTAATGGCTTGGAGGATTACAATGTACATTCATTGATTTGGTCAAAGAATCTCAAGCAACGGAGAGGGCAAAGAGAGATAGCATGTATGGTTAAGAAAGGATTGGAAGATTTTGTATCAATTGTAAAAGATGACAAGTATATACGTTATCTATGGATGAAATTATGACATCAAAAAGAGCACCCATTTTTGTAGCCAGTTACTACGTTCCTCATCATGATTCCCCCTTTTATGCTTGCATGGATAGAGATCATCCATTTTTTGGTTTAGAAGAGGATATTTCTTATTTCAAAGGTGAAGGTGATGTTATTGTATTTGCAGATATGAATGCTCGCACAAAAGCATTGCAACGTGATACTCAACAATTTGATATGCCATACATTTCAGGGAGTTGGAGTAAGTTCACTTGTATGATCGTCCTTCAATGGATGAGAAAGAGTCAAATCACTATGGAAAGTTACTTTTACACATGTGCAATAGCACGAGTATGCTCATTGCCAATGGTGAATCTTTGTGGAGTGGAACCAATGGATTTACATGTAGAAAACATAATGGGGATAGTGTGATTGACTATATGCTACTCTCCGAAGCCATCATGTATCTCATAAAGAGTTTTATGTTTGGCCAATGGACCCGGAATCAAACCATTGAACCTTATGTATTGACCTTGCATGTGGAGAAGCAACAAAGCATGATAATCTCAGCCAAAAGGAAGAGAAGTTATCACTATGTGTGGATTTAAAATGGGCACCAATGTACATTGAAATGGTTGAACAGAAGTTATGGATGACAAAGCTTCAATATGATGCACCATTGGAAACTAAATGGGAAGCTTTCAAGAAAGTTATTTGTTCTTGTGCCAAAGAATGCTTTGCCATCAAGCATGTCCATGGTATCAACAAAGATAGATCACGCAAAAGGTGGTTTGATAAAGAATGTCAAGATGCTCGAAAGTCCTTGATAAAGCTTGATGCAACTATGAACAAAGACAACTATCAAAGTCATTTGCATACATACAAGGCATTGCTTCAAAATAAGAGAAGAAGATGGGAAGTAAAGCAACAACTTTTTCAAGTCCAAGAAAAGGCATGTGCATATGGAAGATTTTGGAGAAGCTTTAGGGACAAGCGGTTTGAGAACTTTGGTAACTTGAGTCTTGTGGTAGTATGTACACGCATTCTAGGCAACTATACGAGCAACCAAATGTTGGAAAAAAATACCATTTTATTGTTCACTCCCATGTATGCCCTCGTTTTTTATTATTGAGGATGTATGCGGTGGGCTTGAAAAGTTAGCCACTCGCAAATCGGGAGAGCTTCAAGGTATCAATCGGAGATTTTACCCATGAGTGGATGTGTGATATGTTCAACCTTGCACTTCAACATGGTATGCCTTATGATTGGAGTACTATTTGGGTCAAGCCTTCGCATAAAGGAGGGGATGTAAAGAATGTAAACAACTAATGGACTATAATGATTGGATATCTTATGGCAAAGTTTTCTGGGTGCATAATGGAGATGAAATTGAGTGATTGGGCTGAAGAGAATGACAAGCGTGCAAAAGGACAAGTGGGTTTTTTTCAATGCCATAGTACCATCGGTCATCCTGCCAGTCTTTGTGTTCTCATGGAGGAAAGTTGATTGAAAGGAAGGCAATTGTATTGTTGTTTTGTGGACTTTAAGAAAGCCTTTGATATGATTCCATGTAATAATTTGTGGAGACGGATGGAAGAACTCCAAGTGCCAAGTGAGTTTACGCTTGCGGTTTCTCAAATCTATGAGAAGGTGCTGTGTCAATTGCGCATGGGAAGAGGAATTTTAGAATTTTTTGTAAGCACTATTGGGGTTAAACAAGGATGTCCATTGTCACCAACTCTCTTTGGTCTATGCTTCGATCAATTGGAACAAATGGTACTTGACTTTATGCAAGAAGAAGGCATTGAAGAGGTCACTATTTGCAATGTGGTAGTCATGCTTTTGTTGTATGTGGATGATGTGGTGCTTCTAGCACACACTTTAGAAGATGCACAAAAGCTTATGGTTGTCCTTGAGAACTTATGCTTGCATAGTGGGCTGATTTGTGAATGAATCAAAATAAAGGTTATGCTTGTGAAAACCAACCATAAGGAGAATCCATGCATTGTGTACAACAATGAGACACTTGAAGTTGTTGAGAGCTTTAATTACCTTGGCCTTGAGATTCCATTTAATCACAAGTGTCATGAATGTGTTATGCGTTGTTTGGAAGTGGGAAAGAGAGTATATGTGAGAAACATCCAGTGTTGGGTTCTCAAGAAGTACCTTTTTCATGCATTGGTGACACCGGTTCTTCTTTATAGAGTTGAAGTGTGGGGCGAAAGCATCTCAAAGTCTACTTGGAAAGAGTTTGAGAATGTCCAAAAGCATTTTCCTACACACTTTCTCCAAGTTAAGACACAAACTCCATATATGCTCCTACTTCTTGAGTCGGGATCTCTTCCGATGGAGGTTATGGGCATGGAAAGAGTTGTGGAGTACATGATAAAGATGCATCAAAACCCCTCTCATCAACTTCCTACAATTGCATGGGAAGCAAGAAAAAAAGTTCAAAAAAGATGCATAAAAGCAAGATCTTGAGCACGGGATGGATGTAAGATTTAAAGAAGTGGTTTGGGAGATGGGATGCATTACACTTGCTACATGATGCTTCAATTGACTCTCCAATGAATGAAGCTTTTCTACAACTCTAATGTATTACGGTTTGGGAGAATTTTGATGGGTCACGCTTCATACATTAGACCACCCATATTGCCCCCGGCTACAAAACCATGTTCTTTGTTAAAAAGAGGAAACCATACTCACACTTACATGCTTGAGCCTATCCCCTTGTTGGTGATACACACTATTATAGCCATTCGGCTTAGCTCCCATTCCCTTCGATGCCAGACATGGCGTTGGGGAAATGTAGAAGAGTCAAATCAATTGTGCACATTATGCTCACTGCAACTTTGAGAGTCTGAGTACCACACACTACTAGAGTGCTTAGCTTTTGGTCACATCCAAACTTGCTTCTCTCACATTTTCAGCCATGACTTGGACCTACATACTTTCCTCTCCCAGCCACAGTGTGGGCTCTCCATTGCGACTCTCATCACCACAACTTTTGAACATCGAGAGTCACTCATCAGCCATACACATACTACATCACATGTAACTTTGGTCCCATAGGTCATATTTGACCTTCGAGGACGATAATAAAATCTCAATCTCTCTCTCTCTCTCTCTCTCTCTCTCTCTCTCTCTCTCTCTCTCTCTCTCTCTCTCTCACACACACACACACACACTCCTAACACACTTATGCACATATAGTAGAGCATACTATTAAAACAAAGATCTATGCATTGAGTTCCTCTCATGGCTCTAGAGGTGCTAAGGCAAAACCACCCATAATGAAGCCTAATGTGTTGTGACCTACCACATCCCAAAATGTATGCTTCACCTCAATTATTCTTACAAAACTATCAGATACATCTATTCACACAAATCCCAAGTTCAAATGACAGTTTTGTAAACTTTATCCAATAAATTTTTGATGACATGGTCCAAATGAAGCTAGTTGCTCTTAAATTTTTTGCAAGGAATAAAACCAACTCCCAAATGAAGGGTCACATTTTGAGATAAGATTAAGTGTCACTTATCTTTCTGGAGTGCCACTTTGAAAAGAAGAATTTGGAGTATACTATTTGAAATGCTTACAACACCTTCTAGATAGTTGTTTGGACAATAAATTTGACTTGTAGAGTCTATAGACATATGAGTCCTTTTTGGACAATAGGATACACCAAGAATCTTACATGGTCATAGAATTTTCATGAGCATGTAACTCCTGCCCTTCCCTTAGAGGTAGCTAAACCTCTTCTTACCCATCAATAGCTAAACCCCTTCTTACCCATCAATAGCTATTTCTTCCCATAGAAGATCTTGTAGATGCAAATTTGTTTTGAGGAGTGGCTTATGTGCTAGTTTCACGAGAATCTTGCAAAGTGCAAAACAAAAAAAACAAGGTGATGTAAATGGTCAGTTAAGAATAGGAAAAATTGTCTCCTTTTTCATCTTCAATAGGTATATAGAGTAAGAATGTGTATTGAATTGCGAGAAATCAACTCTGCTACAACCAAGCAGTCTTGTTGTATGAACAATTGAATAATTGCATGGGCATTGGATTTTTTAATGCAACTATGATCCCATTGTCCTTATTGTACTTTGCAACTCTCACCACAAGCATGGGAATTGTGAGGCAAAGCATCATTAACACAACGCTTGCTGCTTTTGCTAAACTCTTTCTCTCCTTTTCTCCAGGCCTTCTCTATGATCCAAAGCCAAGTCCCGCTTTTGGTTTATCTAGCCTTTAATGTCCACAACATTGATATCGATCTCACTAGCTCACAAAAGATGAAATTAAAGCTTTTCTCAACAACTAAAAGCATGACCTTTGCAAAAGAAACTAAATGATGCATAACTTTCTAGAAAAATCACTTGATCACCAGAAGCAGCTCCTCCATGACTACCTCAACCTACTATAAGATGCCTCACAAAACATGCACACCTGTTCAATTGATAGGAAGCCTACTTGTTTTTAGCATGTGTAGCTTATGACTGGACATGAAAGAGCTACAGAAAATCTCAAATAATCCACGACATGGACTATATGCGTATAATCTAAATTACTATGACTATCAATATAAGCATTGATTAAAACTAAGGACTTGTGAGATTCGACATGACCAACCCAAGCTCAGGTGTAGCTCTAAAATCTAGCTTTCAATCATCACAAAGGTTGAAATTAGACAAATAAGTGCATTTAGAAAGGTTTCAAAGACGCCATGTAACTAGATATGGCCCAAAAGGAAACAACTTACTAAAACATCTTAAACAGTCCTCCTAACAAGCAAACCCAAATTTATGTTTTCCTTGCAATTACACAGAATCATTTCAAGCCCAATTGAACATCACCTATGTAGTCATTTCACTGACCTTGAGCAAGTTTTCACTATACCTAACAGAAACAAAATTAAAAAAGGAATCTAAAAGAATATAATGAACATCCTTTTTTAGTGTAATCCAAAGCTGGCTTTGTTGCAAAGTTCCTTTTCGTAGATATTTAAAGCTTCATCTGACAGTTGTAGCAGGATATTTGTGTACTTAATTAGAAGGCTAATTTGAGGTTTCCATTGACCTATTATTCCTCTGAAAATGGTCAAGTCATTATTGAGCTATGCAAACTTATTGTTATGTTACATACCAGTAAATACAAATTTCCAAGCCACCCATAGGGCCTTTCTTTGTTTGTACTACTCCCTTCTCTGCTAAAAAATGTGGATATATTGCATATGATTTGCAAGTTTGTTGTAAATCAGGTACAAAGTTGGATAAAACTTAAGTAGTTCATCCTAATTAATTGGAAGTTCATACATGAGGATAAGGGAGTCAGGCACTGCTTCAATGTAATTCAAGACTATCTGGTTTTTGTGTTGCATAATTTCTTTTGAGAATTTTGACTAGATGGAACACGCTTGTTCTTGTTCTCTGATCGTAATTCTTGTGAGCTACCCTCTACTATTGGACACATTGTTTCTAAGATGGTGGCTACTCTATGTTCTAGGATTCTCTTGGTAATTTGTAGCTTTACTAAGACCCATTTGACCTCATTCTTGATGTCAGATACTCTATGGTCTAGGACTCTTATGGAAGTTTGTAGCATCGGTAATTTTGACCCAGGCTTTGACTTCATACTTGATATGTCATGCATGCATCTATAGGCTGGCCTATTGCCTAGCAGCACTTCCAATTAAATTCCCAAACTTTTTACATTCGTTGTTGTCAGATTCTGTGTATGAGGGTTTACTACAATATCATCCTGTGTGAGGATATACTCAGGTATGCGATCAAGTACCTGGCAAAATTTGGACGAGAGGATAGTTGACATGTCTATTGTTCACGGTAGTTAATGGTTTTCCATTGCTTAATCATCCTTTTAGATCCCACATAAAGCATTTGATACCGTTCCAAATCCATATACACATCATCATCTTGAAGATAGGTTCAAATCTAGATGGCTCTTCCTAGATGTATTTCCCCTTGTTTCTTTGTGTAAAGACTATTTGTTGTCGAGTGACTTTAGTTTGCTAGTCTTGGGGTTTGGCTGTTTGGCTTCCAGGTGTCTGATCTTGTGTGTTGTCTAAGGTTATAGCAGGTGGCTATTGTGATTGATCGGGTGTTTTAGCTTGACCCCCCCCCCCCACGGATTTGGTTTGGAGGTCTATAGAGTCATCGTCGTCATCATCATCATCTTTCTTTGAATTTGGTGCATGAAAGTTCAAGCTTAGATTGGGGAACAACCTATTTCTCACATCCTACCTCTTCCCTATATAAGGAGTCGAGCCCCCTTGCCATGTTTCCATTGGTCCTTACCTCGATACCCTTCGACTTACATTACTCTCATCCCTTGGAGCAACATTTCCATCCTCAAGAACAAAAGTGGGGTATTTCTTCTTAAGAACACTAATGTTTCCCTCCTTGATCTATATCATGATAGTCAAGAATATGTTTGGGGTCATGCGATTGAGTGGGAGGTGTAGGTTGTACATGAGACGTCCAAACACTGACAAAATTTGCACAAAATGTGTTGTACTAGCCTCCCTTGCACTATCTGCATGTACTGCATCATCAAGACTACTCATCACATATGGATGTATCATCGGGGACACTAGGATGGATAACTCTCTCTCACCCATATGCAAAACTTTGCATCCTGGCACCAATTCATCAGCCTCTAGCATGAGCATAGCAAAGAACTCCATGTCCATCATCTCTACCTATGTCTCTAGGGAGCATGCCTGTTCTACCTCTGTCTGCGTAGACTCTGACAACATTTATTGTGTCTCACTAGAGCAGTGCTGCTCTACCTCTGTCTCTACAGAGTCTAATGGCATGTCCTTCACAGCTGAAAGCTCTATCTTGTGATAATGTTGGAGTCACTCGCAAAGGAGATACGTCTCATCTTTAGCTCAACGCATGCCATCAAAAAAATCGAGACTATGTTGTCTCATACCTTAGACACATGCATAGGATATACCAAGCCAGTGCAAGCTCCTCTGGCAATCACTAATGATTTGCAATGCATCTAGAAAGACTACTCTCTAAGAAATGTCTAACACCTACAGTCTGCTAACTGTCTCTCTAAGTTCAAGCTCTGTCTCAATTGAGAAACATAGTGCACATGTCCTAGCCTATAGGATGCACCATTGGGCAATGACAAGTAAACATCTCTTTCACCTGCGATGTCAAACGTCAAACCATCAACCAAGTTGCTTCCATTTTTTGATACTGCAGCTCTTGCCTGCATGTCAATTCCCCCACTCGTTCGATTTTTTGTTGCACCCAAATCTCTGTTGCACACTCTCAATTGTTCTCGATTGAAATCAGCTGCACGCGGTTCCTCTTTCCCCAAAGGCTTGCTCCCCACTTTCTTTGCAATGCTAGATTGCACGAGATTTTGATTCCTTGCTTTGATGGCTTCAACCTCCCCCAATGTTGCCCACCTCCTTGCTCTGTTATACACGTTGCTAGCTTCCAAGCTTTGCATGATCGAGGACTCTAGCAAGATCTTCTGCTCGCTACTACCTTTAATTGTGCTTGCTCACTAAGTGTCGAGCTCCTCTCTACCTAGGTTCTTGTTCGATTGCAAGCAGCTGCTGCTCAATCCACTGGGTGAACAATTCCGTTGCATGTGCTGCCTTTTGCACTCCCCCAAATTCTCCAAGCTTTCTAGCTCTATACCCATTTCTTGCCGAGGTGCCAAGATACCTCTCAATATTTTATTGAATCTCAAGAAAGGCTACATGATTTGTATCTTTGAGCTCCACGATTCAAGTTCCCATGGCTGATATTCTCTTCGACCAAGCATCGATCCGATCTTTAGCGTGTCGGATCTACCACTGACAAGCTCTAGCTTCCATAGCCAAACTCTGTCTTTTTTGCATCTAGCTAGGAAGCCGTCACACATGTGCCAATCGCCACGCTCTAATACCAATTGTTGAAAGAGTGTCGTGCACAGATGCATGTGTGTGGGGTGCGGTGCGGGAGAGGGAAGAGGGGAGAAGAGTGCACAGTTATGTGGGTGGAGTAGATCTCCAAGTTCTAGAGAAGCCCCTTATTCTTTGGCACCTTATTGAGAATAAGCTTGGGGGGTGCACCTTTAAGTTAATGTGCATTCAAATGGTATTAAAAAAGAACCCCTTTACTAAAATGCTTTAAAAAATGAGCCTTGTTTTTAAAAAAACTCATGGGTTTTTCTCCAAAACCGATTAAAAAACCCCTTTTGTTAATATTCCTATTAAAATTTTAAAATTTTGGCAATTAGAAAACCCATTCATTTGAACTCACGTGGTAACTTACATGTTTAAAAGGTGAACCCCTCGAGGAATAAGGTAATTGTATGTACACAACGTGGGTGGTCGAACACCGAAGGTCCGGCCCCGAGCAAAGGCACATCGCCTTTACTCCAACATACAAGACTTATTACACTAGCAAGTCTTACTAGGTATTTGAATTAGCAAGTCTTAAAAGGTACCGGATATTTTTTTCCACTAAAATTGTCTTTGATACTACATGCTTGGAGCAGTCTAATAAACCAACTTGACCAAAACATAGAGACTCTGTTGTGACACATAATCAAGAAAAAAGTGTAAGTGACAGTCCCAAAACTCATATTCTTCACATGTGGAATATGTCTCACATACTGATGTCAATATATGTGACATCTGGCAAGTATGAGAAGTACTTGTGTGTGGAATTAATTAGAAACACCCAACAATAGGAGCGAGATGGACCCTTATAAACCTTTCTCCACATTGGCTAAAACAAACTCCATGAGTTCCTAGATCCTAGACCATGTTGTACACCTTGTGTGACTAACAACATGTGCCAAAAACAATCCTTACCATGTAGGTCCATCACCATCTTAATTAAGGGAGCTAAAAGAGTATATAATACCGAGAGTGGACCCTCAATTCCATTGTAAAGGAGCAAGACGGATAAGGAAAAATTATCAGAGGAAGTATCCGATACACTAAACTCCTCTAAACGTTCCCGTAGCTCCTACCACGTAGCTATGCATGACCATGCCACTTGCATCAAAACAAGTTGTACAACATTGTTGGACAATTAAAAAAACCTTGATGGTATTTTTTCCAAGAATCCTTGGTCTTGTCTTAGAAGCCTAAAATCCTTCGTCAAATTCCAAAAGTAGACGCCTTAAACCCCTAGGTAGATGGGTATCATCATACGCCACCTTGCTACTAATAGTGATCACTGTAAGCTGCATTGATAGAGTGAACTTATCGACTACCCCTTGGCAATTGAGAACTTCTTTCCTTGAAAGCATATGTGTGAAGGGTCAAATAAATGACCATCGACACAAATTGAGTGATTTGTCAATTACAAGTTGGGTCATATCCAGGTGCTCCTATAAACACAACCGGTTCTATGGGCTAAGCAAGAGATGAGCAAGAGATTGTCTCAAGCTGGAATCTTGTTCACAATTGGATAATTCAAAAAATCATATCTCCCCATTATGTCTACACCACAGCAAATAAAGAAAAAATCAAGATTCCCTCCCACATTTTGATTCTCCTCAGTCGATTGGTTCTTTGTTTAAATTTGAATGGAGGCTAGTTTCAAGAAACGAGCTCCCTCGGCAGCTGCATATGAGAGTGCCTCGATGGAAGCATGCACAAACGGCTAATTTGGGACTCTCTCTCTCTCTCTCTCTCTCTCTCTCTCTCTCTCTCTGTGTGTGTGTGTCGTGCAAGTTGCTGTATTCTCTCTTTCTCCGTGACTTGCAACAAGAGATACGACTGTAAGTATGGTATGGCGTTTTCATGTGTGTGTGTGTGTGTGTGCAAAGCAGATGCTGCGTCGTTAACGTTTTCCTGTCGGGCATTCAGCCCACATCCTCATTCGCACGGCCCTGCTCTCCCCCAAGCAACCGCGTTGAAGGACTCATCGCTTTATAATGCAGACATAAATGAATTCTTTGGTTTAACTAAGTTGACCGCCTTTTGTTGAATCCTCAGTAAGTTGTGTTGCGTACGCAATTGTACAATTGCCAAGCCCACCAGGCCCCGAGGAAGAGAAGGGGCCAACCCCCTTCGAGGAACCCACTTGCCAAGCGAAGAGAGGGCAGTGAAGGCAAAGTCAAGAAGACCGAAAAATATTCTAGAGGTCAACGTGACCGTGTCCATAAGCGGGACGGATATAGAATAGTCGCTCCTACCCCGAGTTCCTGCTAAAGGAGACGCTTGCTGGCCTGTGCTCAATGGAGAGGGGGGGAAACTCATACCACCTACACTTTCAGATGGTCGTGCGACTGGTCTGTAGCTCCCTTGTCACAATCAATAAGTGGTTAAAAAGCATACCTAGGGTGGGACACGGTGAGCGCTTTGGGAGGATCGTTATTTGTTGAGCTTTGCAGTGGAAGAACATGCAGACATTTGAAGGCATGGTGGGCTGCTGCTTGAAGGACGAAGGCAAGCCACACTTCCAAAAGGTGGAGCACAACTTTACTACAGACGACATCAACAAAGGTATTGAGTCAACAAGCGATTAAAAAGTGTACCTGGGGTGGGACAAGGTGGGTGCTTCTAGGGGGATCGTTATTTGTCAAGCTTTGTGGCAGAAGAACATGCAGACGTTCAAAGGCATGGTGGGCTACTGCGTGAAGGACTAAGGCAAGACGCACTTCCAAAAGGTGGAGCACAACATTACTACAGATGACATCAACAAAGGTATTGAGTTGCTCACCATGTATGGGGCGGACAACAAGAAGAACCGCATGTGCCTTACGCATGGAAATATTTTTGATCGTGTGTTGATGTTCTGGAAATTCAAGTTGCAGCACCCCTTGGGCACGTCTTTCTTGACCACCCTCCACAAAATGATCCGCACCGGGAAGTACTATTGCTCCTCCTCGTGGATTACACCATTCCAAGGGTGAGGTATGTGTCTGAATAAAATAAAAGCATTGTGGACATGCATGGTTTTCCCAGTGAGCATCACTTACTAGGACGTAGTCACCAATTTTGTGTCGAACAATCTATACGCGAATAACCAACCTCATGTAGCCTGGTTCAGGACTTGCTGTTGGGAACAAATAGGCAGGTAATGTGATGAACATGGTCTACTAGCCTGCGCCATTCCACAAGCCTAGTTGTCTCCCGCGTGTGAAGCAACACCCTCAAGGACACTACCCCAGCTTGTGCCATCGTTGTTGTCGTGCTGAGATGAACGAGCAAAGAAGATTTACCGCAGACGACAAGGAGAGGGAGCCACATATCAAGACAACTACATCCCCTTGGTGCATTGGACTGGCATCACTCCGGTCACCTCTTGAAAATGTGCTATGCTGCTCCGCAAGGTAAGCTTTTGTTTTTGCTTGCAAGAATGTGCCACTAAAGGTTGCTCCCCATGTGCAGGAAACCGATGGATAGCGAGAGCCTGCCACTCGGGTTCTCCGATACGCAAGTGGACGCCCTGGTATCATGGAGGAGTCAATGTTGGAAAAGTCGCAGGAGACTCTTGTCTCAATATATGGAGGACTACATAACCAAGGCGGTGGCAGCCTGCGGAGCTACATGCGACAGCTTATCGAGTCGCTTCAACACTTCATGGACAATTACGCAATCAATGTGACAAATGTACAAATATGCCGTAGGAGCAAATCTTGTCCTTGAGGCTAGAGGTTGTATCGCTCAAAGTGAAACTCAAAAAACTCAATGCACTTGTGGTCAAGTTTAACACCAGTCTGTACAGGCACAACATGTGGGTGAAAGTTGAATTGTGTGGCTTTCATGGAGACATTTGAGTGTAGCCATCAAAAAAAACTTCTTCCTTCTGCTAAGAATTCTCCTGGTTATCAAATGAATTGTATGGATGTCATGTTCTTCTCCATTTTCTTGAGATTTAGCTCCACGACCTTTGAATTCATGCAGCTCTAAAATTGATGTGTTGCAAAGATTCCATGCTCCCTTCGTCTACACTAAGGTCTCAAAATCTAGAAGCAAATGATCGCTTGAGATGCATCTCAGAGGAAATTTTGCAATCCTTGCAATGGACTAGTAAGTGCCGACTCCAATTGGATAAGCCTAGCTCTTTGCTCTTTGGTTCATAGCTTTGGAGGCATCCATTAAGAAATATGTAGGATAGCATTTGCAAATGACATAAGGGTATTAATTAAATTTCAATTATAGAATCTAATTTATAAAAGGGGTTTAACAATTTTTGGGCTGTCGCTTACAAAAAGGCTTTTAATTTCATAATGCTTAGGACTATGGAGAGATTTGATGTCTCTAAGCTAGATAGGGGCTACTATATGCTGCTGACTCGTTGAGCTTCCCCTACTCGGTCTATGTTGTCTACTCTACCTTGCACACATATTTCTTACTACCTCTCTCACCTTCCATGTTTTCTCCTTAGCCACTTTCTTTTTTAACATTTTGAACTTGGTAGTCAACCCTACAATTTGAAGTGTGAGTCTTGGTTTTATTTTGAAGGCCATAAAGAACTCCCCTTTTCTTTCCACACAAATTGGAAAGGCATACAACAAGTTTTTAAATTTCCTACAATTCTTTTGAAGTGCAGCATTTATATAGCTCCTCTTGAAGGGTAAAACCCCCTTGGAAGGGTGTTAAGCATTCTAATTCTAAAGCTACTTGGTACAATATGCAACATTCTTTACAAATATTAGAGGTACGATGTTGTCTCTAAGAAAATCACCAAAAGCCCACCATAAGCTGGGGAAGAAAAAGGTCTTCTCTTGAAGGGTAAAACCCCCTTGGAAGGGTGTTAAGCCTTCTAATTCTAGAGCTACTTGGTATAATATGCAACAATCTTTACAAATATTAGAGGTATGATGTTGTCTCTAAGAAAATCACCAAAAGACCACCATAAGCTGGGGAAGAAAAAGGCAATGTCAGGACAAGGGCAAGGTCGGACTAAACAAGGGCAAGGCTGGGCTAGGCATTGTGGAAAGAGAGTCCAACTAGGGCAAAGGGCTAGGAGCCATGCTATATAGTGGGAGGTTGGGAGATGGACTCTAGGGCACTAGTTCCCCTAGTCTTACATTGGTATCAAGAGCCAAGTTCCTATTTTTGGGAAAGGAAAGGCATGGTGCTTTTGAGCCAGCCCTTGCATGAGTTGCATGTCGTGGAGCTCATCCCTTACTAAGGGAGACGACGAAGTGGAACCACCGTGTGCAGGCGGGCTTGGCAAGGAGAGTCCGTCGGGTGAAGGGACGCCAAACTGAGCGCGTGCAGGCTTAACAGCATCGCGTCGGGCTGCTGGTTCATTTTTGACACAGGGCCGAAGCCCGCTTCGCACCACACCAACCCCCATCTTCTCCCCACGCTCTCGCACGCTGCGTGTTTTCGGCCATGGCGTTTTGGAGCTAGGAGTTCACATTTAAACGCCTAAGGCCCTTGGCCTTAGAACTTAAATATTGGTGGTAGGGGTGATATACACCACTCCTAAGGCCAAGGGCCTTAGGACTTAAAAATTGGTGGTAGGGGTGATACACACCCCACAACAAGTAACAAGCTCTGACCCCCGGAATTAGTGAGCATAGATCCGAGTTGGATCGAAGACGGGGCCGACAAGTACACGACATGTACACAAATTTCCTGCGTACTGGCTGCACAAAATCAGCAAATTGATAAAGCTTCTCAAGGGGATTCATTGGCGATGTTATTTCTCAAATTGATTGCGGTCGAAAGCAATACCGCACACACTTGATTCGGCTACAACGTGTTCAAAGCGAGTACCGACACGGCTGAAAGTTTGGATCGCTTTCAATTTGGACAATCGACGTAATTAGCAAGGCTAGTCAACCTTTGCGGTGCCTCCTACATCTACAAGACATCTTCTCGACATCATGTATTTTTCTGGCTATTCCTTCCGCTGCACCGTGTCGCCATGGATTCGGATATCAATATGACTTTTGATTTCTAGCAAAATACGCCTGATCTTGTCGGTAATGGCTCGGGGCCGGATGCTCTCACGGAGAGTGCCCGCGACGCTACGGCGGGTGACAACATTTATAAACCGCTTGATATTCAAGAATTTCGTGCACTTCAGACACGCATATCAGTCATGGAAGGAAATTTGCATCTTTAAATGAAAACGTCACTAAATTATCTACGTTAGTGATACAATTAATGCAACAACAGTCCAAGGGTCCTACTGGCACACACATGCATGAGCACGTTGCTACACAGGGGCAAGGCCCTTCTGATTATGGACAAGGTCCATCTACTGATGCTTTGCACACTCTCACTGCAAAAGAGGTGGATGAGTTGCTGAAAAACACCAAACCACCGACTTTTAAGGGAGAAGACCGAGATCGCAATAAGGATGCAGTGAATATCTTTCTCGCAAGTGGGATGGAATTCACACCTTATGGCGTACTCCAGAGGTAGTCAAAGCACTACAAACAAGTTTAACTCTGGAAGGCAAGGCCTACAAATGGTGGATGTCTCTCAACGAGAAGAATATCATACCACAGAGTTGGGCAGCTTTTGAAACTATGTTTCGCAAAGAATTCTTGCCTACAAATGAGGCAGATCGGAATTGGACGTCTTGGGACACGTGTTCCATGCGCCAATACCCATCATTACTTGAATATATATCTCATTATCAGAATGTTATCCTCAAGTTGGAAGGCCTAGACTTTCAGCAAGTACGCGGGTTTATCCATAGTCTGACGCCAGAGCTTAAGAAGCACGTCAAGTCTCAAGACCCTAAAACACTTGAGGAAGCCATAGTGAAAGCACATATTCACGATGATCCAGATGAAAAGAAATCACATCATAATCACGTGCCTGCTAATACACATGGTAATACACGCACACAATACGGGCACAATAAAAGGAAATTTATAGTAGCCAATTCAGAAGCATCTAAAAAACCCAAGGGGTCCAGAGGTCCTCTCTCTCCTGAGGACTTTGATAAAGCTAAGAAAGAAAAATTATGTTTTTAATGTTTAGGAAGCGGTCATGGCAAAAAGGATTGTCCCAAGGAGAAATCTGCTGCTCATGACGAGGAGAAAGCAGTGCACACAGTGCAACTGTTGCATATTGAGTCTTCCTCACGATTCTCTACAGTGGAAGTAACACACAGCGAGGTGGTGCATGAATGCTGTCTCACAGCTTCCATGTGCCAACAGACCTTCGGACCACATGAGTTAGTACGTATGCATGGAACTCTATAAGGGCACAAGGTGCGCATCTTGGTAGATGACAGTGCTACTCACAATTTTATCAAATTATGGATTGGTGAAAAAGCTCAAATTGCCTCAAACTCCGAGTACCCACCGCTATAAGGTAGCAATGATAAATGGACATGATGAGAAATCTAGGATACTCAAATTCGAGTTGTTCGTTGGAAGTACAAGGCTACTCCACATCCTTGGATTTTCAGGTTATAAACATGGAGAGGGCAGACATGGTACTTGGTAGGGAATGGTTGCATAGCCTAGGACCATCACTGAAGTGTAGCTATGAGCACAACAGCTTGATGTTCAAATCCCATGGCGCACATGTGTTGTTGTTAGGAGAGAAGGATGTACCTTCTTCACCATTGATGTACAGCTGAGCTTATGCAGCTCGTTTCTGATAATGAAATAGATCAAGTTTTATTCTGTTACATTGAATCTGTTGAACATTCATCAACGCCGCATGCTTCTCTCTCATCTCTTGCACCAATGGCTACTTCCCAACAAGCAAAAGTTGCTAGTGAGTTAAAAATTTATTAAAAGAATTTCACGATGTTTTTCCTAATGATTTGCCACCAAGATTACCGCCGACACGGTCGGTGCAACATAGCATCGATGTAGTTCTAAGCAATAAACCTGTCAGTAAACCGCCCTACCGCATGAGTTACTCTGAAGCTGTTGAGGTGGAACGTCAGCTTGTTGACTACCTTAGCAGAGGGTTCATACAACCCAGTTCTTCACCATGGGCTTCTCCTATCCTATTAGTAAAGAAAAAAGACAACAATATGCGCATGTGCGTAGACTACCGTGTCTTAAATACGGTTACTGTTAAGAACAAGTACCCATTGCCACATGTGGATGAGTTGTTCGACAAACTCACTCATGCTCGTATTTTTACGAAAATAGACTTGCGGTCAGGTTATCACCAAGTCCGCATTCGACTTGCTCATATACCCAAAATTGCATTCCGAACAAAGTTTGGACACTACGAGTTTTTGGTTATGCCTTTGGGTTAACCAATGCACTCGCAATATTCATGACACGTATGGATGGTGTCTTGAAGCCGTACTTGGTCAAATTTGTCATCGTTTTTCTTGATGACATTTTAGTCTACGGTGCTTCTGAAGAAGAACACTTACAACATCTGAGACAGGTGTTCGAATTGTTACGTACAAATAATTGTACACCAAGGAATCTAAGTGTGATTTTCTGAAGAAGAAATTCACTAACTTGGGTATGTTATTTCAGCTAATGGGCTACATATGGATCAATCCAAAGTGGATACAATCCGAAAGTGGCCTTCTCCTAAAAATCTGGAAGAGTTACAGATTTTTTTAGGATTTGTAGGTTTTTATCGAAGGCTCGATAAAAACTATGCTAATATTGTTGTTCCCATGACGAACCAACTGAGAAGCAAAGGAAAAGCTTTTCAGTGAGGACCCGCTCAATAGCATAGTTTCAATACGCTCAAGGATGCATTAGCTACAGCTCCCATACTAGCTATTGTAGATCCTTTGAAACCATTCGTTTTGGAAACGGATGCCAGTGACCGTGCTATTGGAGTAGTCATGTTACAAGACGAACGGCCAATTGCATTTGAAAGCAAGAAGCTTGATGCAGCACAACAAAACTACTCTGCTTATGAATGCGAACACTATGCAATAGTGTCTGCCTTAAAAACATGGCGGCATTATTTGTATGGTGTTCAGTTTGAGATTGTGTTTGACCATGAAAGCATCAAATGGTTTACACAACAAACTGATTTGAAGGGTCGAAAAGCCACGTGGGTCAAGATTCTTCAGGAATATGACACCAAGCTCCGGTATCGTAAAGGATGATACAATGTGGTGGCCGATGCTCTAAGTCGTATGACGAAGATCAATTATCTCTTGTTCATGGAACTTCGTAGTGAATTTTTGGATTCTCTAAAGGACAAATATGAGTAGGATGAAGCATATTCCAAAGTGTGGAGCCATGTACAAATGAGGGATCCTTCTCACTCCAATGATGGTAGCGTTAACCTCCACACATAGTTCTCCTCTATCGAGTGATGAACTACATCGATGCAACCATTCACCGTCGACAAGGGGTACCTACTCCATAAGGGGAGAGTTTGTGTACCGACGGACACAGACATTCTGTGCCAAATTTTTTATGAATGTCATGATAGTCCAAGTGCAGGGCACCCGGGTATTAGAAAGACTTATGCTCTCGTACGACGACATTTTTACTGACCAGGTCTACATGGCTTTGTTCAAGCTTATGTCTTGCATTGCCAAAAATGTCAAGTTAAGAAAGCAGAGCACTTGAAAGCAAGAGAACTCTTACATCCTTTGGAGATTCCCAATGGTAAACGGGAAAGTATCTCTATGGATTTTATTGTGGGTTTATCAACCACTGTACGAGGTCATGACTCGGTATGGGTGGTCGTAGACCGGTTGACTAAACTATGTAAGTTTATTCCAACCAAATCAATGATTAGGACTCAGAACTAGCCAAGTTATTTGTGAACAACCTATACAAGTTGTATGGTTTGCCAAGTAACATTGTCAGTGATCGTGATCCCAAGTTTAACAGTCATTTTTGGAGGGTTGTGTTCAAATGATTGGGTACACAACTAAACCTCAGTACAACCGATCATCCAGAAACAGATGGCCAGACTGAACGAGTTAACCAAGTGCTAGAGGATATGCTAAGAGCATACGTTAGCAAGAAATAGTCAGAGTGGGAAGAATATTTACCTATTCTTGAGTTTGCCTACAATAGTACTAAGCATGTCACAACTGTATTTAGTCCTTTCATGCTCATGTATGGTTTTCAACCTAGGTCACCTGTTACGGTGGGGTTGGCAATCGAAAAACTCCAACAGGTTAAGAATTTTCTCCAAGACCACATAGATATGCTGAAACTCGCTCGTCAGAATGTCCGACAAGCGCAGGATCGGTATAAGAAGTACGTTGATGAGAAACGTCGGCAAGTTATCTTTGAGGAAGGAGAGGAAGTATTTTTACGTGTGCCAGAACATTCAGAAAGTCTGAAAACTGGGCCAACACCTAAATTATCTCCACGATATTGTGAGCCTTTCAAAATACTAAAGCGAGTAGGTAATCATGCCTACAAATTATTGCTACCTACACATTCTCGTATTCATCCGGTGTTTCATGTAAGCCGTTTACGTAAGCGGTTATATGGGGACGACAATGTCATTGACCAACAGATTTTGGTTGATTTCGTTGAACCTCCTACCTTACCGCATGAACCTGAACGCATTCTCGATTATCATGATTTACGTACACGTCATCATGTACGTCAACAAGCCTTAATCAAGTGGAAAGATCGACCTGAGGAAGACGCCACTTGGGAAAACATCAGTGTTCTTAAAAGAAGTTTCCCACTTTTGTTTTCGACGATGAAAACTCTTCTTTATGGAGGGAGTAATGTGAGGGCAAGGGCAAGACCGGACTAGACAAGGACAAGGCCGCGGGCTAGGCAGTGTGGAAAGGGAGTCCAACTAGGGCAAAGGGCTAAGAGCCATACTATATAGTGGGAAGTTGGGAGGTGGACTCCAGGGCACTAGTTCCCCTAGTCTTACAGGCAAGACTAGGAAAAATACTCCCAGCCTACAAAAATTCTTATAGCCATGGAAAAAGCCAAAAAGCCCGAGCTAAATATGGCTAGAAAACCCTGACATAGAAAACTACCTCACATGGGTAGCCACAAAACAACCTTCACTCCCTAACACTTGTCTCTAGGAGAAATTGGGACCAACTGGATGAATGTAGAGAGATTCCATAACTCTAACAAATAGATCGCAAAGGGCTCTCTAAGGTTATCATCATAGATGATAAAGAAAATAGATCTTATAGGTGACCACAGTGATTTCACTTGAGAGATGGAAAGCTCACAACTAGACTACAGGACAGGGCACGACCAAAGTAACAAATTAGACAAGGTTTGTACCAGAGCACTAAAACTTGATCACCTCTCAAGAAAAAAACTAGAATCAATGTAAAGTGACGTGCTTCATAAATTTTTAGGCACCAAATTGTGAAATTTTAAATCTTCCTCCCATTCTCTAACACAAGGACACCCCCCCCCCCTTCTCTCTCTCTCTCTCTCTCTCTCTCTCTCTCTCTCTCTCTCTCTCTCTCTCTCTCTCTCTCAGGCATTAAGAGTTATTTTTAAGAGATATCGTCTAAGTCATTCAATGAGGAGATGGAAACAATGTAGGTGAAAAAAAAATGGAATGACACTAGTGTTGGCCGTAGCGCAGGTGAGGCATGAAGCATGAGGAGAGCCACTGCTCCTGGTATGGATAGACAAGCCAAGTTTGCCATTCCATGATAGATGGAGTTTCACTTTCTCTCTCTACATATCATGGTTCTATGGTTCTTCTCCCTTGCACACATAGTTCTACATCCACTAAAGCTACACAATTCCTTTCTCTGCTTATTCAAGAGGAAATTTTGAAATATTGAGGTAATTTTTGCACTACATTGCTTAAAATCGAGGCACATGTTTCCTTTTCCTCTTCCTCTAAATCGGCATGTTTACTTTTAACACTCCCTAAATACAAGTGATGACCATAGCTATGCAACCACGGGCTCAACAAGCGTAGCGACCGGAGAAGAAGAAATCTCCACACAAAAGGAAAGCTAAGCGAAAGAAATGTGTTGACCGTTGGGTCAACAACACAACATAACTCAAGTTTCGTACCAAAGTCTTATCTTCTGCGAGTTATGAAATGCTGCGGATTATGGCTATAAATGTCATTTGTAATGAGTAGTTATTCTAGTTTCAGAAGCCGGGGTGCAATGGCACTTCCAGATTGTAAATACAAAGCCATTTGACCCTTTCAACCCCATTTTTTGTTAAACCTAAGGTAGCCTTAGTATATAAGGTACCTAGGTCATTTTGTAAAAAGACTTTTATCATAATCAAAACTGAGCGCTGCCGTCTACTGTGTGTGAGAGAGAAAGAGAGTGAGCGTGAGCTTCATCCTCTCGCTACGCCCGGCTCGCTCAACACATTGGAGATCCAACTGCACCATTGCTATAGGCTCGAGGAGAGCTACGCGACAACGCCAAGCATTCCACGCGAGAAGAAGCGCACACGCCGACGCATCTACGAGCTATTTGTGACCGTAAGTGTATCAAACGATGTCTGTTTTCTGCGTGCTAGTAGTCTATAGAATCGTGGCGACATAAGCTACACATAGGTACTCATAAATTTTAGTTTCGGGCACTTTCAAAATTCTGTTCTGTCATCCTACGCATTTTTCGCAGATCGGTTTAGAGTGAGGGTTTTGAGTGTAGAAGCTTAGGGACAGGTGTATCCTAGTGAGGGGATGGTGTTCTTTCAGTTTTGTATTATTCTGGCATGATTAGGTGAGTTACCTTCCGTATGTGTGTATGTGGCTAGGTGGTGTAGTTGAGGGCAGTGAGGTTCTTGATTGTGGTTTAGTTGGCCTTCTAGAGTGTTGTATGTGTAGGATGGTCTCAGCTTGACAAGCTTAAGAGATTTCCTTCGTGTGCCTATCAAGTCATCTGTGTCCTCGATTGACATTATGTTGATCTAGGTAGTGTTTGCATGCACTTCATGGGTGTGTGAGTCGCTTCCCGTCCAACATTGGCGCCGCTGCCGGGGACACAAGGACCTAAGTAGGTTTCCTACTAACACTCGTGTGATGGTTGCTTGATTTAGTTTCGGCTAAAGAAAGCGTTTTTCTTAAGTGGATCCGGAAGAGGATATTCCGTGATCAAGTGGATAGCCAGGAAGCGTGTGTCTTGCCGAAGGTCTGCGACTAGATAGGTTTAGTTAGGATCTGTGGATTAAAGTAGTTGTTGGTGGTCAAGTGATTTGTGAGGTGATAAAAGCGTTTACTAGTCCGTGTGTGGCAGTGAAGCGTTTTTCTACTCATAGATGCAAAACCCCATATGATTTGTAGGAGTAGCTTTAGGTAAGTGATCCGATTCTAATCTAGAGCTATTCATCACTGAATTATTTGCTAAAGTGCGTGATTGCATTTGAAATCACGGAAAAGTGTGCTTTTGAGGGTAAAATTGCATTAAACAAGCTTTTGGGGACATTTTTGTATGACTGACTGATGATGTGCATATAAAAGAGCATTTGCAAGGGTTCTGTGAAGAAAACCTGCAATTCTGTAAACATAGACATCCTACACGTAGTATGTCTCAAGGGGGTTCTGGAGACCAAATTTGAAAATTTTGACTGCACCAGTGTGTTCAGAAGGGGGGGTTTACCCTAAGTATACATTGAAACTAGAGTTTTGACCAACTCTTGACACCCAAAAGACCAAAGACGGAGCGTCAAAAACGCGAAAACAAGAAACTTAAGATTCTGAGCACAATTTTGCATAAAAACTGCTGGGAATGCTTGAAAAGTAGTGCTCAAGACTTGGGGATGCCTGTGGATGAATTCTGCCAAAAATTTCATCAGTAGACATCCTACGCGTAGGATGTCTCCAGGGCACTTTTGGCAGGGAATTTGGGAAAACTGAGGTTACCAGTGGGTTCAAAGGGTAGGTTTTACCCTAGTAACATATTGACTTGGGTGTTTTTTCCTATTTTTGTTGACCAAAAGCCAAAAGGCGGAGTCAGAAAATGTAAAATTTCAGAAAAGGCATAATTGAGTGATTTTTGCATGTTTTTGCAATTGTGAAGCATACTTGCACTTTCTGAGAGCATAAGGAAGCATCCAGGACACTTCAGTCTCAAAAAATCAGCAGTAGACATCCTACGCGTAGGATGTCTACAGGGTGATCTGGTGGAAATTTTGAAATTCTGAGTTTACCAGTGTGTTCAGAGGTAGGTTTTACCCTATTTTCACCTGAAAAGTGGAAATTTGACCAAATTTTGACAGATCAAAGCCAAAAGACGAGAATTGCCAGACATCCTACCCAAATTGTGTCCAAGGCCTAATTTTGAGACCAAACCATAAGATGACTCCATAGGCATGTTCTAAATGTTGTATTGAGTGCATGTGATAAATTTCATCTCATTTGGGTGAGAAAATTGGGTTTTAAGCAGACTTTAGTATTTTTGACTGAAAAAGGCAAGAACAACTAGTTTTGAGGTCTTTTGACATCCAAACCAAAATCTAAGCATACCACTGGGTTGCTGACATCAAGGGGAAGCTTTGGGTCAAGTCTGGGGTCAAACAGGCCAAAAAGACATCCTACGCGTAGGATGTCATATGTGTGATTTTGCACTCCAAACTTAATTTTGAGCATACCACAGTGATCAGCACCTTAAGGAGAGTCTGTGGTTAAAATTTGGGGCAATTCTGAGCAGTTAGACATCCTACGCGTAGGATGTTTAAGGCATGATTTAGGGGACAAATTCAAACTGTGGACATAGCACGGTGTTGTATAGCCTTAGATAAGCCTCCTAGGCAAATTTGGTCCAATTTGGAGTTGATTTGACTTGGGAATTCATCAGAACAGACATCAGGCTTTTGGAGCAGATTCTGGATCTTTTGACCAACCTATAGGTGTCAAAATCAAAAAGTAAAAATAGCTGTGAGTTAAGCACATCAAGGGGAAGCTATAGTGCAAGTTTGAGCTGAAACAGAGCAAAAAGACATCCTACGCGTAGGATGTCTCCAGCTTGATTTAGGACTCCAAACCAACCTATGAGCACACCATTATGATCAGCACATCAAGGAGAAGCTGGGGTGAAAATTTCAAGTCATTCTGAGCAAAAAGATATCCTACGCGTAGGATGTCTCAAGGCCACTTTTGACATCCAAACTCAAATCAGAGCATACCATTGTGTTGCTGGACTTAAGGGGAGACTCTGAACCAAATTTTGTTAAATTCTGAGCATATAGACATCCTACCTGTAGGATGTCTCTAGGCCAGTTTTAGGGTCCAACTATAATTTTGACCATACAGAAGTGTTCACAGTGTCACAGAGATCCCAAATCTTTTTTAAAATTGAATTTGGACTCATTTTGACCAGCCTAAAGTGCATTTCACTGTTTTGGCCATAACTTTCACAAACGGTATCGGATCGGAAAAGTTTTTATATCAAAACGTAGCTTGAGAGCGGCTCTACAGATCTTAGAGCAAAACATGAACTAAATATATACCTATGGCAACCATTTAGTTCAACTTTGAAAAAAACGTCGTTTGAGGCCTCAAAATTCATCCGCAAGTTAGGGGTGTCTAAAAGCGACAATTTGCGAGAATTGTGACGAAACGGTTGCGGTTTTGGACATAGTTTCGACTTTTCCCTAACCAAAAAACTTGAACACAGTGGACTAAGTCTACTTGAACCAAGCAAAAGCTCTTAAGCCCAGAAATCATGTCTACCCTAGATTCAAACGCAGCTTACACTAGCTTGGAGATCCCGACGATAGAGGAATATCCTCCCACAATGGATCTTCCAAACTTGCAATTGATAAAGACCCATCTTGTTGAGAGAGTTTGGATGATTGGTCATGAGAGTGAAGGACTATATAATACATTGACGACAATGAGGTCAATCTTTATAGGTGCTCGGATCCATACCTAGAAGAGATAACGGATTACAAGCCCTTATATGTCTACACATACGGAGTTGACTGTCAATGGAGATCTATAGTTGTCGACAAGTATGGACGAGAATACAGAGTTGTAGAAAGCACAAATCCACAGATTGTACTAGAAACAGGTGGATATTTGGTCAATGAAGGACCACAAATGCCTCCACCAAACACGAGAATTCCTATAGGAATTCCAAGAAGAGAGCCACCAGGATTCCCTTCAAGAGCGATAACGAGAGAAGGATTGGGAGAGTCTCTGGTTAGACTTGTAGACAATCGACGAGTTAGACCATCCCAAGTCCAGAAATGGGCAAACAGAAAATACTCCGGAGATAAAGATCCGAGAGATCACGCGGCGGCTTTTAGAAGAGTGATTAGAGCAGAGGAAGTTTCAGATTTTGCGACACAGTTTGCGGGATTTGGATTGACTCTAGAAGATGATGCATCTACTTGGTTCGACTCGGTGGAAAAATGGGATTTTGAGACCCTAGATAATCTGTTTGAGGAGTTTATTGAAGAATTCTCGCCAAAAGGCATTGCTCACAACACGGTCTCGCAAATCCATAGATTCAAACAGAAAGAGGATGAATCAGTACGCAAAGCATCATTACGGCTCAAGAGATATGTTAAGCTCTGTCCGAGAGCGGAATTACCTACGCAAGCACGACTGATGCTTATCTTTATCCAGGGAATGAGACTTGCGGGCCTTCAGAAGGATCTGCATATGATAAGGAGGATGACGCTAAACGAGTTGATCAAAGAAGCTCTTTATCTAGTGGATAACTGTGAGGCATACATAGAAAAGGACTTAAAGAGTCAAGGAGATGACACATCCTCTCAGCACAGTGTTTCACAGATAAGTGAGTCCATTACCAAGCCAACGGCACCTATTGATCAAGAAAAGCTTATTGACGACTTGGTCAAGAGGTTGATTCCTCTTGTAAGGTCTGATTCGGGAGAGCCGAAGTGGTGTGAAATTGAGAGAAAATGGACGAACCATACGGGGGAAGAGTGCTATTATAGCATGGAAAATTCTAGGGAAAGGTATGTACAACCTGTTCCAGAAGCACCTACTCCATATAGATACATTACGGGGAATGCGCCAAGACCAGTAGGAGTTTTAAGCCCACAGCTTGTCTTAGGACAACAACCTCTGTTGCCAGGTGCTAGAATGCAGGTAGACATGAGATACATGCCAATGATGGAAGCATCAAATAAACCAACGCCAGTACCAGCTACAATGTGGTACAGCAACCAACGTGAGTACTACCCTTCGGAGCAACAAAATGTGAGAGAAACACATGGACTGGTGAGGCCGGTACAACCTCCACCTCCTGGGTTTCAGTCGAAAGAAAGAAGGTATGAAATGGACGAAAGGACATTGCGATTCATTGCAAATAGCGGCTTATCTAGGTCAAAGCTTGCTTATAGCCAAGAAGAAATGCTAAAAGAATCTCCTCAACCAGAGACAGATTGTCACAAAAGTCGTGACAACCACTTGGTCAAACAATGTCCTCATATCGAGATATTTGAAGTAAATGCCTATTGTCTTGAGTGTGGCATCACTCACTTAATCCCCGATTGCCAGAATAAACCAAACCAAATCAGGAAAATCACGACAAATGTATCAGGGATTGTTCAGCTCCCTAGTAGCTCAAAAAATGAAAATGTCGTACAAGTTCAAGTGGTTACGAGAGCACAAGCTCAAAAGAAAGCTGATGAGAATCCAAAGACAAAGAACACGGAAAGTGACACGAGTCCAAAGACAGATGCACCTAGTCAGAAAACCAAGAGCAAACGAAATAGTTGGAAAGCTAGAAAGACTAGGATGAAAGCACGCAGGGAGCGAGAGCAAAAATCCCTAGCTGAGAAGCTTACCGAAGCTGAGGAGAAGATAAAACAACATGAGGAAAAGGAGGCACCTTCTCTTACACAGATGGTTAAACCTCTAGAAGAACCATCCACGGATGAGAAACCGTGAAGTGCTAGTTCAGGAGGATCTGTGTTGGCAGAGAAGGTTAATGAGACATTAGATGCCCTCTTGAAAGCCTATGATGCGAGGCTCAAAAACAACCAAACTCAAGAACACAGGTGGATGACATATCCCTATACGAAACTAGAAAAGCAAAGGTTTGAAATGTGCCATAAAATGATTCAAACAGCTCAAACTTTGCTAGAACCACCAGGTGCAAAACCTGAGGATGTGATCCGTGTCATGCCTACACAAGTAATCCCACCAAACCAGGAACTAAAAGAGACAAATTCTAGTCATGAGCACACACCAAACCTCAAAGACCCAGCATTAGAACGAAGGATAGTACTGAATACCACGGATAACTCTTCCGAGGGATTTCCACCAAGCTATACCTGAGGATTGTAAAGAGGTAGATGGTCTTGACGAATTGTGGAAACAAGTCAGAGAGACCAATGAAGCCGATGACCTAAAAAGACGAGTAGACAAGACTGGTGATAAACGAGGAGTGTTTCTACCACCAATAGAGGAATTTGAGACTGGATCTCAAATGAATCTAGACGTGCAATCGTATTGGGGCGAGAAAGGATCTTTACAATCTATGGATAGTCAACCCCATTCGCTAAGAACACTACCGTCCTACATGGGAGAGTACGAGACCAAGTCAGATGTGGTTGCAATACCATCACAGAGACTGTCTCCCAACAAGGCCATCGATTCAAAGGGGCTAGTAGATATTCTATCTAGCCCAATCACCTGTACAATAATGTTAGCCGAGTTGCTCAAAATAAAACCAAACATGTGGGCTAATGTGGGTAAATGTCTAGAGAAATTTGGTGTAAAAACCCCAATGACTCAAATCGAGGAAGGCATCAAAGAGCTTGAAATGCCTCAACTAAATGCTAGGCCAGTGCCATTAAACAAGGTAGGCAAGTATTACGAGGGAGAAGATGGAAACACCACCCTTCCTATGGAATTCAATGGTGTAAAAACCATGGCAATCCTTGACAGTGGAGCTGGTGTGGCCATTGCAACCAAAGAGGTTTGAAAAAAGTGGGGAAAACCTGCCTTGAGATCCACACGAATGACCCTGCAGCTTGCAGACGGACACAAGGAAAAGCCCCTAGGACTGCTAGAAAAATTACTTGTTACTTCTTGTGGCCCTGAATATGAACACACTTTTGTTGTTGTTGACTTTGGCAAGAAGAACAACTATGACATCATTCTGGGAAGACCATTCATGCGACAATTGAAAATGGTCCAAGATTGGGGTTATGACCATATATACCTGAGACATATGGAAACCATAACAAAGATAAACTTGAGGGACCATAGCTATAGGGATGTGACGAGAACACCGGTTGAGGAGTTTGATTCCGCCACAGTAGCAGGATCAGAACTGCCAGCTTGGTTAGGTAAGCCTAAAGAACTGTGGATGTGTGGGGCTTCACAATGTGGTAGCTTGAAACGTGAGGAATGTATCCTAGAGCGTGTTATAGAGGATATGGACTATATCCTAGAACCATTTCCTGAAGAAGAGTTAGAGCCTTTTGGATGGGAACACATATTGGCTACTCTGGATGTGTGCGTCGTGGAGGATGCTCCCACAACAAAGTTTTGTGATGAAAATGGTTATGATGTCGTTCCTTATTTTGCAGTGAGTGTAATCCATGAAAACGAAGAGATCCAGACATCAACAAGCTCTCGAAATAAGGAGCAAACAAGGAAATGTGGAGAATCAAAAGATGAAGAAGACGACTAGTTCTATGACTCTGTAGAACACTTCGAGCTTCAAGAAGATCAACGACCCGGGAATCAATGTCATCGCTACACGAATAAAGTGTATCAAAAGTGGATTCCAAAGTCCTCGGTGAAGACACAGCCACCACAAGCATCCTCATACACGGCTCCTAATAAGGATGCAAAGACTCAGCTACTAGGAGGAATACGACCAGAGCAACGAGCTAACAATGCTCTAATCAATGGGCTAGAAAAGTCCTCCAAGAAACTACCACCCACGAGCAAACAAACAGTAACTTTCCACTACCAGCCAAAAAATCAAGGTAAAGTACAGGAAGTCAACCTTGCTGAGGATAGTAGCGATAGTGATGAATCTTACGACATTCCCTATCATCAACTCAGGCCATCACTATCACCAACCCCTTCAGAAACAACCATGACAGGTCAAAAGAACAGGACAACAAGTCAAAGCCAAAAAGCTCGACAAATCTAGATACCAAAAAGCCAGATTGGCCAAAAACAAATATGGATCAAGAAGACAAAGATCTCTAATGACAAATCACAAGATCCAACACCAAAACAAAAACAAGGAAAGCGTGCACGAACGGGTAAGAATATCACAAAGTCGCAAGCTTTCACAACTCAGGTTTGGGCTCCAAAGAAGTTGATTCAAGCACAAAAAAGTCAGGAATTTATTTGGATTCCAAAACAGCCACAGTATCAATTTTCAAAGCCTGAATCCCGTCACCAACCAAGCGTACAAGGACTGAAGCAAAGACCACTGTTGACTCACACAAGAAAAAGGTGGATCCCAAAGAAGTCTCTTCAAACACAAACGAAGCACGGGCAAGTATGGGTTCCCAAACGAGCGTCATCAACAAAACAACCAATAATCGCAAAGAAATGGGTCCCAAAGAAGAACAACAAAACTGCTGTCAGTGCATCGTCGCTTGAATTCTTACAATTCTTCCTACGATTACAGTACAGTTAGAAGAGAGCAAGTCGCTTCAATCAAGCAACGATACAGGAGCTTCAAAGACCATTACATTGCTTAGAATAGAAAGCCTCGCCAACAAATGCCAATAAGCAAACTGCTTATACCCACATCTTGCACAACATAAATCTTTTCCATGCATTGACTGTGTATGCATAAGAGGGCTACATTACAAGGTCTGCATAGGCACAACTTTTAATTGCCCAAGCACAACACATACCCTTTGCGATACCCTCTCGTAAAGGATGACTCCAAATAGGAAGTGGGGAGGCATTCTGAATGACTATTAGAGGGCAATGTTTTGTGAGATGCATTGATTTTTTTGCGTTTTATTGTGATAATTTTTTTGACGAAATTTAGAGTATATGCCCTCATAGTAGTGTTACAGAGGAGTATGGGGACAAAATCCATATATGAGCCCCTAGAGACATGTGTATAGTGTACATAGCATTTAGATTTCTATTTGAATGATTTTTCTTTTGTTAAGTTGTTTTAAGATTTTCTTTGTTTATTATTAAGAAAAAAATAAAAAAATCAATAATCCACATGAAGAAAAGACTGACGAGAGGTCTGAGCACTACAAAGAGAATAAGGTACAGGGAAACGATGAAACTTCATGAAGTATGTCTCAGCAGCCACTACAACAACCGAAGAACTTGTCACAAAGCAGTGTCAACATGCAACCGACAAGTCATACAAGTCAGAGTCGAGTAGCTAAGCCACAAAATGAGTGAGGTGTTAGTCCCAAAGCTTCAAGTAATATTCTCTGTGGTCTAAGCGTCTTAGCTATTCTAGGTAATGCTCAAGCTGGAAGAGTTGAGCATATTTACGTTGTGTCGCTCATGCTAGTATAGGTGAGCAAAAGAGTCGAAGTCTAAGTACTTAAGTCTGGTGAAGTGAAGGAGAAGGTCCAAAAGACACTCACGTACTGAGCACAGTGAGATACGAGTGGAGAAACTTCTACATCGAAAACCCTTCTTGGAAAGGTGGAAGCTATTGAGACATCTTTTGATGTCACATGTGCTACATTTATTCCTCGAAACACCCATCATCTCCTTCTTTCACATTGCATGCTTTTGTTGACAAATTTCTCATATGCATATAGAGTGTCCCATAATTGGCACTTGCATCAGGCACTCTTTCCGTGTTTCACCCAAGCACTCACCTTTCATGAACATGTACTTCACATTCAACTGCTCAACTCCAATAAGAGCATATACCAAAGGCATTTTTTCCCACCGGATTTTTTCCCTTTGGTCATCCATGTTTTAGACCCTAATCTAAAGACACCTATCACCATCCTTTTGTACATATTCCTTCTACATCAACAATAAGGAAATGCTACTCAAATCAATTGACAAATGAATTGGAGAACCAATTTCAGATCATAGCATACTTCTCCTCAATGGCGAGTCGAAGAATGGTCTACAATGACAAAGCTGCAGACAACACTAACAATATGATTGCACAGGAACAAAGAAGTTACCAATGAAGAAGAGCAGACATAAAATTAATCAGAGGATCTCAAAAGATGAATGGTTACGATGATAGACGTCTGCTCTAATGGATCATAGTTCTTGTTGTGGTTCGACAAAGTTACAAGCAGTGCAACAGATGAAGCCAAAACGAAAGCAAAGACCACATCGCCATCGACAATCAGGTCATGTCGGGGATGACATGAACGCGGAAGGGGGGAATGTTGACCGTTGGGTCAACAACACAACATAACTCAAGTTTCGTACCAAAGTCTTATCTTCTGCGAGTTATGAAATGCTGCGGATTATGGCTATAAATGTCATTTGTAATGAGTAGTTATTCTAGTTTCAGAAGCCGGGGTGCAATGGCACTTCCAGATTGTAAATACAAAGCCATTTGACCCTTTCAACCCCATTTTTTGTTAAACCTAAGGTAGCCTTAGTATATAAGGTACCTAGGTCATTTTGTAAAAAGACTTTTATCATAATCAAAACTGAGCGCTGCCGTCTACTGTGTGTGAGAGAGAAAGAGAGTGAGCATGAGCTTCATCCTCTCGCTACGCCCGGCTCGCTCAACACATTGGAGATCCAACTGCACCATTGCTATAGGCTCGAGGAGAGCTACGCGACAACGCCAAGCATTCCACGCGAGAAGAAGCGCACACGTCGACGCATCTACGAGCTATTTGTGACCGTAAGTGTATCAAACGATGTCTGTTTTCTGCGTGCTAGTAGTCTATAGAATCGTGGCGACATAAGCTACACATAGGTACTCATAAATTTTAGTTTCGGGCACTTTCAAAATTCTGTTCTGTCATCCTACGCGTTTTTCGCAGATCGGTTTAGAGTGAGGGTTTTGAGTGTAGAAGCTTAGGGACAGGTGTATCCTAGTGAGGGGATGGTGTTCTTTCAGTTTCGTATGATTCTGGCATGATTAGGTGAGTTACCTTCCGTATGTGTGTATGTGGCTAGGTGGTGTAGTTGAGGGCAGTGAGGTTCTTAATTGTGGTTTAGTTGGCCTTCTAGAGTGTTGTATGTGTAGGATGGTCTCAGCTTGACAAGCTTAAGAGATTTCCTCTGTGTGCCTATCGTGTCATCTGTGTCCTCGATTGACATTATGTTGATCTAGGTAGTGTTTGCGTGCACTTCATGGGTGTGTGAGTCGCTTCCCGTCCAACAACATGAAGCCAGATCAAGTGTCTGGAAATTTTTTTTACATGATAAACGAGTTACCTGATGGAGTTACTGGTAGTTACCAGACGCTATGTGACTATGTGGCCAATCAAACCCCAATGCGGCCACCTATAAATAGGACTCATTATTCTCATTTTGGGGATTAGAACTTTTGTATCTATTGAAACTCTAGTTGCTAGATGCCTTATAGAGCTTATGGGCACAAAGTGCTATATACTTGTACTTCTAAACTAGTCTATGGATTTGAATCCACATTTTTTAGTTGTTTTAGTCCATGTCATCTAAAGTCTTTTATTTCAACTCCGTTGACAGATTGAAATCTCAATATGATCTTGTTAAGTCTAATTTTGTTCATTTGATCTGATTTGATATTAAGCATCTGACTCTGAATTTCCAACTCTAGAATAGTTGTCAAGTGACAGCTCATTATACTAGAGCTTGGAATGTCTTTTTAGCTTCATCGTCACTCATTTGGATGCAGGACATATGATTTGGCATGTATTTGTTACTTGCTGCATCACGATATATATAAGTCATCTTAGTGACATGCAGTTACTTTTAAGCAAGAGGGGATCCTTGCCTTGCATCTAGGTTTTCTAGTTGTGATAGGGTAGAGGGGCAATTGTGGTACGGCCCCCAAAACCCTTATTATATTACAGTTGATGATGAAAAGAAGCACGAAAAAGAGGAGCTGGAATGGCTAGCTGATTTGAATTAACATCATGCCATTGGCTAGCGCGTGGGCTCGAGCCTCCGTGGCTATAGTTTACCTCTTTTGGCCTTGGTTGGTGTTCTTATTCATGCCAATTTTTGATACACGCGATTTCAAAAATCGTGCCGTATCTATCGGCTCTCGAACCCAACCAACCCCAAATTAATTCTCTTGAAATCTTGTGAGAAGACGATTAAAATGAGCTACTCAGGCGCAAGAAATTGAGCTCGGAGGAGAGAGATTGAAGCTCCCCAAGTTCGATGTACCCTTATTGGCTCCTCTAGCCTAGTACTCTTTGGATGTTGCAAACTCGCTTGTTTGTAAAACACTTGAGCCTTCTGAATTATGGCTTGGCCTTCTATCGTTGTTTTTTGAAATCTTGTGAGAAGACGATTAAAATGAGCTACTCAGGCGCAAGAAATTGAGCTCCGAGGAGAGAGATTGAAGCTCCCCAAGTTCGATGTACCCTTGTTGGCTCCTCTAGCCTAGTACTCTTTGGATGTTGCAAACTCGCTTGTTTGTAAAACACTTGAGCCTTCTGAACTATGGCTTGGCCTTCTATCGTTGTTTTTTGGAGTTTCTGCCTCATCAGTTTCTCTTTGCCATGGAGGTACTATGTGCAATTTGACGCCCCCTTCCTAGGCTCGCCCAATTGTGGTTGCGGGCGAAGGTGACATGGAGTCCCTTTGCGAGTGAATTGATTGGTGATAAAAGGTCGCTTAAGCTCTAAGCTTGCACTCGAGCTCAAATCTGCAAATGAACTCTTGGCTGAAATTGTTATGGGCTCTCTTGATCTCGATTATCAATTAAAGCTTTTAGTTATTGCACTTGCAGGGTGTGACTCGAGATCGCAATATCAGAATCATTTTTGGCTCACCTACTACAATTTTGAGCCTCAGATTATACTCTTAAAAATTGCCTCGAGATCCTAAGGTGGTTCTCATGAAGAATTTCACAGGCAATTATCTGAATTGTAATGATTCCATGTTTTGCTTTTGTGCTAGAGTCGCTTGTCGATCACCGAAAGTCGTACATACCAAAAGGGTTTAAGGTGCGAGGCTACGTTAAGAACGTAGCCACCATCTTAACGTCAGTTTATTCTAAAAGACCAACGGGGCACACAACATGAGAGAGAGAGAGATAGAGGGAAAAGCTCCTGGAATCTGTGAGGACAAGTGCAAGCACCGTATGCCACTGCAACAAAAGAAGATGGTCGTCCCTTTTAGCGTCTGTGTATCTAGCTCGATGAAGATACCTCCGTCTTTTGTCTTCAAGGTAAAAGCTCCTGGAATCTGTGAGGACAGCACCATATGCCTCTGCAACAAAAAAAGATGGTCGTCCCTTTTAGCGTCTATGTATTTGAAGCTCGATGAAGATACCTCTGTCTTTTATCATGAAGAGACATCAATGGCTGAAGAGTTCTGTCTTTGCAGTATCATCTGATGTGAGTCTCTCCTCCTCAATTCTTTCTCTGCTTCAACCAAAGGGTATGAAGAACCAAGGTACACCTTGCAATAGCTCTTCAGCTCTTCAAAGTTTCAGTATCTACAGATGTTAATGTTTTCTTTTCCTCCACCATACTCATGGCAGGACTTTCAACACATCCCTGTCAACCTTTTTGCTTCAAGAGTGCCAATCGTATAACTTCGACTAGATTGCAAATCTGCAGAAAGAAACAGCTCTTCAGGTGTCTGGTAAACGGGAAGTTTCTTGGATCAGTATCTGTAGATGTTAAAGTTTGAAAAGCAAAAAGGTTGCTAGGGATGTGTTGAAAGTCGTGACATTTGCTGCCATGAGTATGATGGACCAGTACCCATTAATATTTCCAATCAAGATTTATTTGACTCTTTGGGATTCTTTTTTTTCGTGCTCGGATCGAGCGGACTGAGCATGTGCACTTTGTTGAAAATTTGATTGCATGGTTCAAGGTGGAGGTTAAGAAGGAGCATCGACAGAAGAAGCAACAACGGTGTCAAGAGCACTGGTGTCAAGATAAAAAGCGATAACGAGTCCGTAAAGCTGGCCATTCAACAGCTGATACAAAGATACCTTTGGTTCAGAATCCTTGTTTTCCTTACATGGTGGACTTGACCAATGTAAATGAAGACATGAAGTGCTTGAACTTTATCAAGACATAAGCGATTTGGATCACGAATGGAAGCTTGTCAAAATGAACATTCAGTGCTTCAGTGCAGTGTTGATCCGTGAATGTTGGAGAGCTATAGAAGAAGGTAAAGTTGCTTTGATGGCAAGGAAAGAGGCACATTGAGGTGGCTTTTTGAATTTTGTATACATAGCAAAACTTTTTGAATCTCGAGTAGAGCTCTTGTAACTTATACTTTAGAGCTCTCGTAAAAACATATGAACTTGGGGCTAGTTTTTGATTTTGGTTGAGAGAGAGAGAGAGAGAGAGAGAGAGAGAGAGAGAGATACATTAAGGAAAGGTGCTACAAGGTAAAAGCCCAATCTAAGCCTAGAAATTTGTGAGGATAGATGCGAGGACCATATGCCTCTACAACAAAAGCAACAGAAGAAGATGGGTCGTCTCTTTTAGCGCCTATTTATCCTCTCCTTTGAAGCTCAATGAAGATACCTCTGTCTTTGATCTTGAAGAGATATTAATTGCTAGAGGAGCTCTGTTTTTGCAGTATCATCTGATGTGACCCTCTTGTCCTCACTTGTTCAAAAAAGCTTAGATGCATCCAAAGAAGTTTCTCTCCGAAGAGAGACACAACATCTTTCTCATGGCGACTTGGAGGAGGAGATTTACATGCTTCAACCAAAGAACTAAAGGGGTATGAAGAACCAAGGTACACCTTGCAACATCTCTTCAACTCTTCAGGTGGCTGGTAAAGAGGAAGTTTCTTGGATCAGTATCTATAGATGTTAAAATTTGCTTTTCCTCCACCATACTCATGGCAGCAAATGCCAGGACTTTCCACACATCCTTGGAAACATTTTTGCTTTCAAGAGTGCCAATGGTTTAACTTTCACTGTATTGCAAATCTGCAGAAAGAAACAACTCTTCAGGTGGCTGGTAAACAAGAAGTTTCTTTTTAGATACACGAATGAGCTTCAATGCAAGGATTAATAAAAAAACAAGATAGCCCACTGCAATAAAATGACACCTAAGAAGCAGCTTTAGTAATCCATCATCCCATGCATACTGAACAAAGACTGTGCTATGGCATAAGACCTACAAGGGCACTGCCTATCATGGAGTGTAAGAAACAATGTGTGTGTGTGTGTGTGAGAGAGAGAGAGAGAGAGAGAGAGAATACCTGGAGATTGAAGGCTCAAGCCTTGCACGCAAAGGAGAGAAAAGCTTCGACACATTAGGAGCATAGTAGTAAAAAAGGAATGCAACTGCTTAGGACAGGCTGCCCCATGCAGTGCTAACAAAGATTCAATTACTTCTCAGAAACAGCAAGGGCATGTAGTTGCTCAGCCTACCAAACAAAAGTTGTGCCAACACCAAAAACAATTGTTGTCCCCTGATCATGAACATGTCATACATATACAAAGAGAAACTTGAAAAAAAGGACCAAAGCCTATATATTTCTATTTCTTTCAGCCAGATTTGAAAACTAGCGCCGAGTTCATAGGTTTTTACAAGAGCTCTGCTGTATATACAAGATTGAAAAAGCACATTATGCTGATGTTTTTACAAGAGCTCTGCTCGAGATTCAAAAAGTGTGTTATGTATGTAAAGTTCAAAAAACCACCTCAATGTGCCCCTTTCCTTGCCATCAGAGCAATCTTACCTTACTCTATAGCTCTCTAACATTCACAGATCAACACTGCACTGAATCACTGAATGTTCATTTTGACAAGATTCCATTCTTTCTCTAAATCGCTTCTCTCTCTGATAAAGTTAAAGCACTTCATGTCTTCATTTACATTGGTCAAGTCCACCTCGTATAGAAAAGAAGGATTTTGAACCAAAGGTATCTTTGTATCAATTGTTGAATGACCAGCTTCATGGACTCGTTGCCGCTTCTTATCTTGACACCACTGCTCTTGACGTTGTTGATGTTGCTTCTTTTGTCGATGCTCCTTCTTTTTAACCTTTGCCTTGGCCATGCAATCAAATTTGCCACGAAGTGCACATGCTCATTCCGCTCGACTCGGAGAACAGAAATGAAGAATCCCAAAGAGTCAATTAGATCTTGACTAGAAATATTAATGGCTTCCACTTGGTATTGATCCACCATACTCATGGCAACAAATGCTAGGACCTTCAACACATCCATGGCAACCTTATTGCTTTCAAGAGTGTGAATCGTAACTTTCACTGGATTGCAAATCTGTAGAAAGTAACAGCTCTTCAGGTGGCTGGCAACCAATGCTTCTGTGCAAGATATTGATTTTTCAGTGCGAGATGGCTGGCGCTATGTGTCCAAGAATCATTGTGCTTGGTTCAGCCAGCAGGCAGACAGGTCATACCAACAAGAGGTCTGACAACTGGCACACCCCTCATAGTGGCGGGGGTTGCTCCACAGCCTGCATGCAACAGGTGGTTTGGACTGGTAGTTTGGACTTCATACATTTTGCAAATCGGCAAAGGGACAACAGTTTTCAACATCGATACGCCAGCCCTCAGCACCCGCATATCCGGCCTAGCCCAAAGCACCAGGTGCATCTCAAGTCCTGCAACCTCACAGGAGGGAAAAGACCAACAAAGAAGCAGTGTCTCCAACATCAAATGGGTTGAAAGCACTGGCTTTACTAGTCTTTGGATGTCAGATAACAAGAAAGGTTAGTAACCAAGTGGTGAATGTGTTACGTATAGATGGGAATTTTTCAAAGTAGAAGGAACCAGCAAGTGGCAATGAAGAAGAGTCTGAGAACGAGACAAGACAAGGTCCCACAGGATCAACAGAAGCTGCGATGGTACTTAGTCAGTCTTGAGAAATTGATGCTATTCTGGTTAGTTAGACTCGGGACAAAGCTACACTCAGCCATACCGTTTGGTACCATTGTAGCTGAATTATCTCAGGCTTTTTGAGAGGCTCAGATCAGTCAAGAGTTAGGTGATTCAGCAATACAGTTTGAGCTTCCAGAAACTCGGATCAAATGAAAAACTTACGTGACTCATCATGTCTGTCTTTTTCTGATGAAGCTTCCTCTCATTCTAGTATGCAGAAATCAATATCTGGCCACAAGAAAAGGACAGGGAGCTTGCTCATATAGCGAGTGCTAGTGTGAATCCTTTTGACAAGAAATCTCATCCGGACAAGCAGATGCCTGAGTGCTATCCATCTTGAAGGGACGGAGACTGCGCTTGAAGCATTCATGCCCGTCTAGTGACAAAGAAGGGAGCTCTGATAGAGTTGCTTCTGAGATGCTCTTAATGACGGTGCTCAGTCAGGGGATTGGATTTCGGTTGCTCGCTGCTGCTGTTGCGCCCACCCGCTCGCCATTGCTGCCCCCCCCCCGCCCTCGCACGTCTTCACTGCCCCCTGCCCTCGCTGCCTCAGCCCGCCCCCTGCGCGCTGCTCCTGCCCGCTGCCCCTGCCGCTGCCTACCCCTGCCCACCCCTAGCTTATCCGCTTTCAGCCCCCCCCCTCCCCCACCCCCTTCTCCCCCGCCGCCGCTAGCCCGCCTCTTTTCTCCCGTTTTGCATTGCCTCCCTCCCCGGCCCCCCTTTTTTGCTCGTAGGAGTCTGTCCCCACGGCTTGCTCGGAGCTTCGAGTCCTTCCCGCCTTCTTCGACACAACAGCAGACACAGATGGAGGCTCCAGCTCCGCCACAGAGGGACTCTACCGAAGCCTCCTCGCCCGACCCTGCTGAGCCCACCATTCGACTTGCTCTTTCACCGACAGAGCAAGCGAGCCTAGCCGCAGAGGTAGAGCGCTTGTAGGCGACTTCTGTCATCTGCAAGATTCTCGATACCTGACCCAGCAGAGGAGAGTTGTGTGAACTTCTCCAGGTCCGCCTACTTGCAGAGGTGGGCAAGATCTTGGATGTAGAGATACTCGGACGAGGCTACTATCAGATCGAGTTTGGGACCTCTAAGATGGCGTCCAAGGTCATCGCCATGAGTCCATTGACCATCCGAGCAGCTCAAGCCCACTTTCGACAGTGGAGACATGGTTTTGACCCTGCTTTAGATGTTCTGGTAGAGGAGGCAGACATCCTCATCTCTGTTTGCTTTCCTGGTTTGCGGAGGGAGTACTTACCACTTTTGTCCAGGATAGGCTCAGCGATTGGGATTGCCTTGGAGACACCTCGCACGGCAGCCTCAGTAGCTGCGAAGGTGGCCGGCATTCCCTCAGTTCGCGTTTTGGTTAGGGACACTCACACGCTCCCGAAGGTCATTCTTCTGCCTCGGGTGAGTGGGGGTTGGTTTAGACAGAGCGTGGAGTATTCGGGTCTCCCGAACCAGTCCTTCATTTGTCGACAAATGGGCCATCTTGCGAAGGCCTCTCCACGGAGGAGGCCGCGACCTACACCACAGACTCAGCCCCAGCCTACAAGGCCTGGCTAGCAGCCACAGACAGAGACATGTCGCACACATGCAGAGCCTCCCTCCGAGCCTGGGGCTCCAGCGGAGGAGGGATGGTAGCAGGTCCGTGGTCGACGACGGCAGGGGCTACAGCGACAGCCTGACACTCAGAGTGGTCCTCAGGCACCTGCCCAACAACAGTGGGCTTCCACGAGGAACCGTTTCGGTCCTCTTGAGCATGATGAGGTCCTTGCTCCAGCCCCCACCTCAGCTTCACCCTCGACAGCTCCCTCCTCCCAGAGTTCCCCCCCTCCTCATCATCCTTCCCCCCGCCTCCTGCTCCCGCCCCTCTACCTCTGCCGCTCCCCCCCCACCCCTCTTCTCCACCTCTTACCCTTGCTCCTACTCTCCCCCCTCCCGCTCCAGTTCCACAGCCGACCCAGGGGGCAGGGCCATCTCCCGCTGCTAGGAGATCTCTTGGCAGCGCCTTTGCCACGAGCGCTTCGCGAGAGGGACAACCTTTCTTTCGACCCCCTCTACAGGTACAGACATCTCCTTTTGCAGCTATCCCTCGTGGTGTGACGAGCATCGACCTGCGGCGTCGATGGGACTTCTTCGACTACGACTTTACTCGTTTTCTCGGCGACCCATCAACAGACCATGAGGCAGCCTTCTCCAGGGTCCATGTTCTGTTCCTTGCAGCTAGGGGGATAGAGGCCTTGGACTCAGCGGTTGGCTTCTCTTTTCCCCTTTGCAGCAGGGACCAGACTGAGTGGACTCTCGACTCAATGTTGGGGTGGTTACACACAGGTCCTAGAGTTCTCTCACCACATGGGAGAACTAGGAGTTACAGACATGCTTCAGACTTTGTGGCCACTGGCCAAGTTTGCGGTGACCCCTCGAGATACGGCAAGATGTAGACACATTGTGGTCTACTTCTTTGCCAATACGCAATGCTTGCTATGCTATGTACACATTCATGAGGACTCCTGGACAGAGGAGGTTGCTTTACGGACGGCTCGCTCTACTTGGGCTTGGCCCAGACACTCGTTGCAGTCACGCTTATCTAGAGGACGCTCGGATACGGATTACTCCCCATCCAAGCCAGCCTCGAAGATAGTACGTTTAGCTGCTGCGCGACAGCATCTGTTCTCTCTCGCTCCCCATGAGGATCGTCTCATGGAATGTGCAGGGACTTGATGGGCCCCAGTTTCAGCGTCAGTGGAGCCGACTGTGTCAGGAGCTTCAGCGCTGCCTTGTGGGAGGAGAGATTGATCTCCTTATGCTTCAGGAGCACCATCTGTGTGAGAGCCGCATTAGACGTTGTGATCAGCTCTTGCGTGGACGATATGATACTTTTTGGTTAGCTGCTTTTGAACCTCGAGCCATCCAGGGTGGGGTATGTATGACTATTGCAGATTCTTTGCAGCAAGCCATTGTGGGCAGAGGGATTATTGTGCCAGGCAGGGCTCAGTGGATTACTATGCAGGTTCAGGGTTGCCTTGTGGGCTTCCTGAACATCTATGTGCCCAATGTGCGAGCTCGTGTTAGAGCAGCCTTCTGACATGTTAGAGCATCCTTCTGAGAGGATTGGTGGTAGCCATGCTACTGTGCATGGAGTTGAGCTGGCAGCTTGGAAGAGGTTTTGTATGACTGAGGGTCTCGGATGTGTGGCAGCACTCTAGTTTTGTGAGACCTCGAGACAGCCTTGCCTTATCTCGTTCGGACCGTAGAGTGGGAGGATTGAATCTATCGCAGATAGATCGCTTCTACACTAGTGACCATTTCAGTGACTTGGGAGGGACAATTGGCATTCTGGCAAGGAGTTCCTTCTCGGACCATGCACCAGTGATCCTCACAGTGGCAGACAGGCAGGGGAGGGGGAACACGATGCTTCGCATCTCAGAGAGGGTCTTGTTGGACTCTGCAACTCAGAGAGCGAGTAGAGGCTCTATGGGCAGAGAGCTTGGACAGACAGGATTCTCCTGCTGACAGAGTGGCTTCAGGACTAGCTCAGATTAGTCGTTTCTTTCTCCAGGAGTCTTTGGATCGCTAGGCTGCAGCGAGAGAGGAGGAGCAGCGTCTCAGACGGGGCATTGCTTCGTTGCAGAGGATGCAGGAGCAGCATCCAGACAGTCCTTGGTTGGAGGAGCAGCTACAGCAAGCTCGCCAGGAGCTTGTTAGCACAGAGGAGCGGCGGCATGAGTTTGCTTTCCATCGACAGGCATCTCAGTGGACACAGGTGGGCGACAGAGTGACTGGTGCTTTCTTCGAGGTAGTGGGACCTCGGCATGCAGTCAATTGAGGAGGCCCGACGGGTCAGTTGCTTCTGAGCCCGAGGATATGCGTGCAGTTGCTACTGACTTTTACCGTGAGTTACTGTCTGCAGAGTGTGCCTCAGTCAGAGCGTCAGGATGCATGTAGGGAGCAGGTGTGGACACAGATGCCTTGCCTTGTGACTGAGGAGATGCGTCAGAGGCTTGAGCTGCCACTTGAGCTTGAGGAGCTGCACACGGCTCTTAGTGCCCTCCCCGTGGTAGCTATCCAGGTGAGGATGGGTTGACTCCCACTTTTTTCTTGCAGTACTGGGACTTGCTAGGCCCAAATCTCTGTAGTGCTTTTCATTACATCTTGCACACAGGAGTGATGCCTGACAGCATGAGTGAGGGTCTGATTTACCTCATACCCAAGGAGGGTGGCTCCTTGGATGAGATTCGACAGTGGCCCCCCATCACCATTCTCAACTCAGCCTACAAAATTCTTGCCAAGGCTCTAAGTTTGAGGATCTAGCCACTTCTAGAGTGCCTTATACATGGGACTCAGATAGGTTTTGTCAAGGAGCGCAGTATCCTTGACAACATCTTTACTTTTTGGGAGGCTTTTGCCCTAGCGCGGCTCTGTGGTGAGTACCTGGTGATTCTTCTTCTCGATTTTGAGAAGGCATACGACAGAGTTGACTGGGACTTTCTAGAGGGCACTCTACGCAAGATGGGCTTCTCAGATGCTTGGGTCAGAGGGGTATCAGCTTTGTACAGACAGGCACACAGTCAGGTACTTTTGGCAGGAGGTTTAGGTGATCGCTTCATGCTCAACGTTCGGTCAGACACGGCTGTCCCCTTGCCCCCTTCCTCTTTCTATTCTATGCTGAGGTGATGAGCAAGTTTTTGGTGTCGCAGCAGGTTGGTCTACGGGGCTTAGCACTCCCTATTCGTGGAGATGAGCTATTGGACGCTGACTTTGCTGACGACTCAGCCTTGTACTTAGATGGCCAGGAGGCCAACCTTCACAGGTGTGAGCAGGCTTTGGAGACCTTCTGTTGTGCATCTGGCACATTGATCAACTAGAGAAAGACGGTGGCTTTCTCGGTTGGTAGTGCTCCTGTGCCCGATTGGATGCCAGGAGAGGGTTTTAGGTGGATTCCCCCAGGGACTGCAGTTCGGTACTTGGGCTGTCAGGTTGGTTTGGACTTGTCTCCCGAGCAGCAGATTGCTCCCCTCCTCCTGTCTATTAGGAGGAAGTTGTTACACTGGAGCTCAACACGACTTTCTTTGGCTGGCAGAGTAGTAGTGGCCAATCAGGTGTTGTTGGCGACTATGTGGTACATCACTTCTTGTTGAATCTTCTCGAGTTCTTGTATCAGCCAGGTAGAGAGGCTGATCAGGAACCTTTGTTCAGGACGTGACACTCAGATAGCCTGAGCCAAAGTGGCTTGGCAGGTCATCACTCTTCCTTGTTCACAGGGAGAGCTTGGGATCATTGACCCAGCATAGCAAAGCAGAGCCCTTCTTGGGAAGTTCATAGTCAGAGGACTTCTTCCGGGTGAGGAGCCCTGGAAGGATTTCTTGCTACAGTGGCTTCGTGCTAGGGTGTCTCAGGCTGGAGGCCCCTGGCGACCTTCGACCAGATGGATCTTCACGGAGATGCGCATAGTTGGTTTGAGTAGGAGAGTGGAGGACCGCTTCGCTATGAGTTTGCTTCGATCTTGGGAGCACTTGCGGCGAGGTCTGGAGCAGCGACAGCCTACTTGCATGGAGGAGCGCCTACGACAACCCCTTGTTTGGAACCCCATGGTTAGCACTCAGAGAGGCCACTTGGTTGGTAGTCGGCCTCATGGTTCCTAGGGTCCCATGGCAGCGGGTCCAGCGCGCTCTTCAGGTGACTGGTTAGAGTTTTCAGGCTTGTCAGAGGAGTTGCAGGGTTTCTAGCTACAGGGCATGAGAGGGGTGCAGAGCATGTGCCAGGACATCTCAGAGGCAGTTCCAGCTGAGTGGCTCACACCTCTCGGCTAGTAGCACCCAGGTGGATGGGAGCCTTCACACGACTGGAGGTTCTCATCTCAGTCCGGGCCTGCTCAGAGACTGTTCCATCCCTTTTTTTCGAGTTGCAGGGTGAGGGACGCTTACAGCGAGTTGCAGTAGAGGCCCCGCAGGTAGCAGAGTGTTGTTTTCAGAGGATCTGAGTGGTGGGCATCTGTAGGAGGACTTGTTTCATCGATCCTGACCCAGTAGCTCTTGAGATTGGACACTGGAGACTGTGGGCTTGGGAGTGCTGTCCCCTGGCACGAGTACAGTGGGATCCTGGAGAGTGGCTTTGAAGGGACCCTTTCTCTTCTGTAGACCACCCAGGTGTCCCGTTCTTTCAGTACACTGTTCGACTGGGACGTCACATACTAGCAGCACAGAGAGAGGCCCGCCCCGCTGCAACACCTCATTGGCAGGAGGAGGGTCTCACAACTGAGTTCTTGGTAGCCTTCTGGGAGAGGTTGTGGGATTCCAGACAGCCGAGGCGAGTCACCTTGTTTCAGTGGTTGGTCGCACACAAAGCTACAGCAGTTGGGAGCTGGCTAGTGCATAGTGGTCTCTCGGCCGCATGTGCAACTTGTGACCATCTTGTGGAGAGTCAGCGTCACTGTCTTTGGGACTGTCCTTTGGCACAACAGGTGTGGCTTCGTGTTCTTCGGCTAATGCCTGCTCTCTCCACGACTCGACAGTACACTTGGGGAGCAACGGCTTGGTCCACCCTCACGGGCCCGGCACTTTAGTTTGAGCTATCTTCCACCAGCAGGATGATAGTGATGCAGGGGGGGCGACCTACACTCCAGCCTGCCATAGAGCTTACTCCACAGGAGTGGTGCAGTGAGAGAGAGGAGTGTTGGGAGCTCATCAGTGGCCTGACACTCTGGTTCATTTGGCGGGCCTGCTTCTAGGCTCGCCCTATGCCACCAGCAGAGACTGTTCGCGATCTTTGGCTAGAGCTGATCCACACTCTCAGAGGACAGCTCGAGAGTATACAAGGCAGCTCCGACCGCATGCGGGAGCGCAGAGAGGCTTTCCTTCAACTCTGGCGTCCAGGGCCTTTCTACACCATGGTCCAGGGTGTATTCCGATGGCACTACCGACCACTTGTGTGGCATTTCCCTCCTCCCATCTCTTGATTTAGCCTCATTGTACATATGCTGTTTTTTCATTGGGAGAGTCTCCCCATCATGGTTGTTGTAGCCCTCTCTTGAAGAGGTGGTTGTAGCCCTATGGGCAGTTTCATTAACTAATAGAAGGATCTTTTTCTCGAAAAAAAATAAAAATGAGGGTGCTCAGTCAAATGTGAGATATCCTTCAGCTTCAGATGCCCTTGCAGAGATAAACTTTGTGAATGATACATTAGATAATGTGCATCTCATGGACAGACATGCTGTGAGCTACTAAAGCAGGCACTGCTGATAATCCTACTTCTGATCCCAAAGGATTTGATGAAGATCATTCAGAGTATTTGAGGAGCTTTCTTTGGCAACGTGGACCGTGTTGACTGTCCTCAACAGGTTTTAACAATAGTTTACAACACCTTGTTCTTTGAGATGACATACACAGTTTGATTTGCAACTTGGGATTACCTTGAACAATTTTTTGATAGGACATAGCCACCTCAATCAGGAGCAACTGGCACAATAGATGCCAATTGCCTGGATATACATTGCCCTTGCTGTGAGAATGCATTATGCCATTGCTCCTGTTACATGCGAATTCGCCATGCAAGCTCATGGCTGCACTACTTGAGTCGCTTCATTGCCCTTTGCATACGCTTAGATTAGCTGAACTCCTGAGCTTCAGGTTTATCATCAGCGGATCCGATAACCTGACAAAATGTTGCTGCTTATAGATGATACAGCTACTCAGAAGCATGTGATGTGCCTATACCTATATACAATGTATTCAAGTACCTACATTTCAAGAAAAGACCCACATACATATGCTGGGTGATACTTCAAGCTCATCACCTACTTGGAAATGCTGACAAAACCTTTATTTTCCAGTGCATGTCCAAGGACACCAATTTTCCATCCATGATGAACTTGTAACCTTTACATCAAGAAAGATGACATTGTACATACATAAAATTAGTTCCCTAAGAGTCGAGTCTTGTTACACACCTAGAGCGCTTGCGTTTTCCTTTCTTTGCAGCGCTTCGAACTTGTCTAGCAAGTTGAGCACCGGTTCGACAAGAGTAGCAGGTTATTCTTGCTAAGCTCCTACGACGTATCTTTGTCAAATAACTTTTCCGATATCGTCGTTTGCCTAGGATGGAGTTGGTTGGTTGGATAAGACTAGAACAATAGCATGAAGAGAAACTAGTCTTGCTTGGTGGGCCTTTGCCGTATATAATCTAGTTGGTTACTTGATTAGTTGGTTGTGATTGCTGTCGCCTCGGGTTTTGTTGTGGACACGAGTAGATGATTAGTTCTGTAGAACTAATTGATAGGCCACCAATAATAGCTCAGCGTGGGACTTATGAGCATTGGGAAGAATCAAGTTGTGTCTCACAGTGCTCCCTATACAACAAAGGGTTACTAAAGAGGGTAATTGAATCGAACAAAAGGGTTGTAGCTAAACCTACTCCTTAACCTACTTTGGTAGTTTGCAAATTGCCATTCAGCTTAGTAATATCGAACATTTAGTCTCTAGACCGTGGACCCATCTTTGAGACACCCATCTTATTCTTCTCAATCAAGCGTAGTCAATTTTTCTTTGTTTCTCGTAGAACATGAGAGAGAGAGAGAGAGAGAGAGAGAGAGAGAGAGAGAGTTACGTGTTTTGACATGTGGCTAAACTAAACTTAATAAAGCTTTGCCAAACTTAAAAAATATAGAAAGCATCAGCTGCAATAGCGACTTGATAATCGTGTACATGTGTCGTTCAATTGTGCAAGCTTGAGGATGTTGTGCCCTTTGCTTTCCAAGCCTAATCTTATTATAGAGATAGCAAAACCATGGACATAAATGTCCTATCATGGGATGGAGCTGATCCGACTAATGCATGGAGGCTACAAGAGATTGTCAGTCTCTTGGAAAACACATTCAATCCCTACTTTCTCAAAACAACACTCAACCGCATGTCAAGTAGCAAAAACTAGTCATGACACCGCAAGGAAATCTCATCATTTCACCAAGCAAATGAAGTCCAAACGCAACCAAACTTAAAGAGAGGATAGGCAAACACTGAAGGAGTGTCCCTAAGGTTTCAAACCCCACTTCCGACAACTTCCCAAAAATGCGATTAATACCTACAGGACAGTCCAAATTCACCTACTAGCTTAGCAATGATGTCCCAACACCCCTCCTATGCATGAAATGTAGTTTTGATATGTAAAATATGAGCTATGAGCAGATTCAGAAGGAGGTTAGACATAGCAAATACATAGATTCATCGTGAGAAACATACAATGCCGCGTAGAGTTTTCACCTGCGAATGCAATGGAAGCATTGGCACTCCAAACAAACCATCTGCGAGAGAGTTACGAGCTTCAGAAGAAAGAGGGAGAATACACAGTGTTCTCTGTAATTGCACGTAGTTTCATTATCTAAAGTGAACCTACAAAACTAATACAAAAGTTGGCTTTTCTATCTTGCCATAAGGTTTTAGGTCAAGAATAAAGAGATGTCCCAATTCTATTTCAGCCTAAAGACTAAGTAGTACAATCTGGAAGCTTATAACCCCGCTTGAACTGACTCATAATTACATGTGCACTTGCTTTGGAGTTAATAAAGTACAAAAGCTTGCGGCTATAATTATCCAGACTAAGTAAAAAAATGAATTATTACTTTATTGGTTGATTTCTAGAGCATCTTTGTTAGCTAGGATGCTAACATTCTCACCCTACTAATCTCGGTCGTCTACGACACAACTTCAAAGAATTGAGTAGGGGCCGTCAGGCTTACGTGCTTTCTGTCGCTTCTTTAGAGCTTTGAGGGTGTCATACTATTCAATCCGCAACTTCTTATCCACCTCTATCAAAAATTGCAGATCAATGGGGTGACTAAGTTCCGTGGCTATGTATGCCACAAAACGCGCTTGTAGATTTTCCACCTTTTGACCAAAAATTGGGAGCGAAATGTAAAGAAGTCAGTTTAGAAAACTTCTTCAAAAGTTTGCATATATAATATGACGGCAAAAACATTACTCTTACAAAGAGTCCACAGAGAACCTCCTCACTGGGTTGAAGTCGTAGCAAAACCCTTGGTTGCCCTCCTAGAAAGCCATCCATGGTGCATCACTTTTCTCTACATGATGAAAGCGTATGTATACATGTGAGGATCATTTTGGCAATCTTGATGAACATTATGCAGGCCAAATCTGGGATATGCTTGAAGATCTCCACTGCCTCACTGAGTGTCTTTAGCATATAGTCTTCAGTTGGTAGTAAGCTTGGGGTAATTGAGCCACGTGGGATGTTTCTGGAGAATTTGTTGATGGCTTCCCCAGCTTCTGATCCTAGGCATTGGGTAAAAATTTGATCCTTGTGGATCTCAGGTGGAGCTTGAGTATACAATATAGTATACCTGGGATGTCTCTTGAGCCAGGTCTTTCTCCATGACGGATGTGGATCCATCAGCAGCTTGGTCCTTGACTAGTCTTTCTTTCACCTTGAGCACTTCATACTTGATTAGAGGATATGGTAGAGACCACTAATGCCATGTAGCTATAATTTGATGAGACATGAGAGCTCTGCTACATTGGCAAAATGCAAGATACTTTCGTCCCATTCCATAGCTTCTTTCCAGAAGTCTACCGTTTCTTGAGCAATTTGAATCTTAAACTCTTTTTCCATTTCAGTGGTGAAACTATCCAATGGCCCTTCAGGCACTGGATCGACTGTTTCTTCTTCTTGGACCGAGGTGAAAGTTTCTGCTAAATCTATACTTTGCAAGAACTGGAGAGCTTCCATTTTTGGTGTTGCTGGTTCAATTGTTCCTTCTTCGGAGATAAGTGATTTATCCTTAGATTGTACTTTAGCAGATTTCAACTCGGCTTGGAGTTTAGCTATTTGCTTTTGATCCTCATCTTCTTTGTTCATGAAGCTGAGTGAAAGCTCCTTCCTATGCATCCTCTCAAATTTCAATTCAGTTTTGAGATCTTTGCATTGATTTTCCATTGCCTGATGGGCGAGGTTTGAGCCTTGGAGTGTAAGCACTATGGGATTTTCTTTTAATTTTTTAAGCACCTCATTTGATCTTTAAGTCTAGCCTTTGCTTGTGCCACTTGTATATTGGCAACATCAAGTTGCATTTGCAACCACTGGGTATGTGCATTTGTATCAAGGATTGTGGAATCTAACTCTTTGATTTTCTTTTCTTGTCCTTCTCTTGCAACTATCAATTTGTCTACAAGCTTTTTCATATCCGAGAGATATGTGACCTGCTTTGTGTTTCAATCTTAAAGTCTTTTAGTTTCTACCTATGAAGATTCATGGAGAGCTTTGTAATCCTGTAAAAATGCATCTAATAGTTCTACATGATTTTCTAGTATTTGTTGTGTGACTTTTGCACGTTGGACTTGCTTATGGCAACGATACACTTCACTTTTTAACTTTTTTTAAATATTTTTTGAGCATAGTGAGTGTATTTGTTGATATCTTCTAAGCCCTTATTCCAAATGTGGAAGCTTCTACATGTTCTCCTTCCTTGACTCTGGTGGCTTCCTCCTCCGTTTTCTCCGTTGTCTTTGGCTCTTCTTCAACTTCTTTTGCTCTTTGTTCTGAAATAACTTGGTGGTCCTCAAGGGATTGTGTCGTATCTTCAATTATCACTTTTGTTTGGACATCTTGAGCTTCTTCTACTATTGTCTAGTTTCTTCTTGAACCGCTGATTTTGGCTCTTGGTTCTTCTCCACACGCGCTTTTTCATTTGTTTGTTCATCATGGATTGGTAGGGGATTTTGTAGTCCTTTGAACTTCTGGTGGAGGAGAAGGAACATTGGCTGTTTTAGTGTCTCCTTCCTCTCATTCCCTTTTTTCTTCATCATACACTTGTACAAGATCAACAAGTGGATCTTGTCCAGGTTAGTACATAGGATTTTTTGTGTGCAGCTTAGTTGGCTTTGGCTTCCAAAATCTTCAAAGTTTCCTAACGGACCTCTTTTCCCTCTCAAAAGCCTTTATTTCTCTTTCTAATCGAGTTGCTCTCCGTGTTGGCTCCTCAATGATGACAGGTGCCGACACCTTTCTTTAGTAGGTTTGGAACTCACCCGTCGTGTCTCGTGTTAGACAGTGTACTGTGGTGATCGCTAGAAGCTGCAAGCAAAAAGGTCGTTGAGAGCTTTCTTCCAAAGTAGACAAGTGAAAATGAGACTACTTTTAGCCTACCTTGACTATACATACTTGGGCTTCCCGACTCATTTCCTCTCAAACCCCTGAGTTAGTCCTCCTAGATTGTGAAATATACTTTCCTTTCAAAAATTTCTTGATTGGGATTTCGATTGCTCCATTTTCAAAGGTTTTGCAGAATCAATCGTTGTGTGCCTAAATTAGGCTTTCCGTCACCAACCTCCGAATCACACAATATTTGACATGTCTCTTCTTCCTGATCATCAAGGTCCCTTCCGTTTCTCCAGCTGGATTTTTTTGACATTTATTTATTATTTTGGACCTTATTATTAAGAAAATTACAAACTCACTCCAAAAAATAGAATCCCAAACCTAAAATTGTAAAACACACCTAATTTTATTACTTAGCCATATTTTGGTGGAATGCAAAAAGAGTAAAAAATTATAGTATTTTTGGGCTTTTTTGATGATATTTACACACACCTAGTGATTATCATATCAGATATCCCTTATTTTGTTTGCTTATCAGGGCATTTTACTCTTGAGTAGTAAAGATCCACACATTAACATTCAAGCACCTCAAAACATTGCCCTTTTCTTAATCTGTTGTTGCAGATATTTGTGTCTGCATTTAAGAATGCTTCCCCCCCTCCTTGCCTGAGCCCTCTGGGATGACAAAGTGTAACCTGGGTTGGGCAGTGCATGGGTGAGAAAGTCACGTCTATGCATTGTAGACATGTAGTAGTGTTAGTGTGTATACGCGCTTCACCAGGGGCACTTTTCTCCCACTGGGTTTTTCCCCCTGGACATCCGGTGTGAAAGGACACCTTATCTCTTAGGGTTTCATATAAGCTTTGTAGCTCTGAGTTTGTATACACTATTATTCTAATACAGAGAGATAGACTACAAAGATCTCGTACGCAAGCTCTGTGTCTTCTCCTTCTCCATCTTCTTCCTACTCTGAGTTGCTGTCTTCCTTCTGTTTCCTGTTTCGTCATCCTCAACAATTGGTATCAGAGCAAGGTGATTTCCAGAGCCACTACTTGCATTTTCGTGTCCGCGCGCGCAATCGCAGTTTTCGGAAAATTTGCTCGTGGGAGCATCCTCGACGTTTCGGGAGTATTCTGATTAGGTGACCTGGGGTTTTACCCCCCTTTCGAAGCCGTTCGAGCCCTCAGAATTTTGTTCTGAGCAGCGTAGCAGAAGTTACTTTTCGGAGGCGTTTAGATCAAGAGGATGTGCTTTTTGACAGATTTCAGGTAAACAGTTCTTTTGGGAAGCAGCTTGTCTTAGCTTTGTGCTGAGATTTTGTGTAGAGTTTTGCTTGGATTGGAGAGGAGATTTGTGAATCTCTTAGAGGTTCTTTTTCTCGCTTGTGTGCATCCACAGTATGGCTCAATCTACGGAGAAAGAGATTTTTGGTGCGTTTACATCCGAAGACAAATTGGATGGTACCGGCTATTCTCTTTGGTCTTTTATGGCCAAAAATGTTTTGGTTGGTAAAGGATTGTGGGATTATGTATCTGGGGATGAAGTTTGTCCAGTTAGCATTGCACCTGCCACGCCTGGTTGTGGTGCAGCTGTTGGTGCAAGACCCTCACAAGTCACTCCAAAGCAAAAGAGATGGGATACTAAAGATGCACAAGATATGGCTGTGATTGCCTTAACCATAAAGAGGACAATCACACCACATATCAGATCTTGCAGAACTTCTGAGGATGCTTGGAACACTCTGCAAGCTATGTTTGGAGGAAGAAACATTGTCAGAATAGAGTTTTTGAAGAAACAACTTGACAAAATACAGATGGACGAAGGTGACGATATCGTCGAGCATCTTACAAAAATCAGGGATCTTAAAGAGCAATTGCTTAGCATTGATGAAGTGATTCCAGAGAAGGACTTGGTTTCCAAAACACTCAATTCACTACCATCATCTTATTTGACTTTTCAGACTTCTTTGACTCTGTCTTTGCGAGCTAATCCTGAGCCTCTTCATTTTGAAGAGTTAGTGGCTTTGCTATTGCAGGAGGATCAATCACGTAAGAACAAGTCTTTACAGGTGGATGGTATGGATCATGCTCTTGTTGTACATAACAAAAACAAGGGTAAAGAGAGTGCTCATTACTCCAAGTCTAGAGCAGGACAATCTTCAGAGAAGTCTAAAGGTGATTCCGACAAGTCCAAGAAGAAAGGTAAATGTCACTACTGCAAGAAACCTGGTCACTACATTAGTGAGTGTAAAAAGCGAATTGCTAAAGAAAAGAAGAAAGAGTCAAGTTTGGTTGTTTCAGCTTCTGGTGATTCTTCTACAGCTAAAGAAGAGTCTGCAAACTTTGTGCAGGATTCTTATGCTTTCGTAGTATGTTCAGATTTTTCTGCTTACAGTGTTGACAAGACACAAATGATTTGGTACTTTGATAGTGGTGCATCCAGGCATATTACTTCAAAGAAGGATTTGTTTTGTTCATTGGATGCAGCTCCAGCAGGAAAGAAGGTGACATGTGCAAATAATGCTTCTTATCCAATCAAAGTCGTTGGTAAGATTTTGATTACCATTTCAGATGGTTCAGATTTATGCTTGCTAGATGTCTTATATGTTCCAGGGATCAAGAAGAATTTGTTGTCTGTATCCTCTCTTGCAAAAAATGGTCTTCGGGTCATTTTTGAGGATGACAGATGTGTTGTACGAGATCGAGAGAATGGTTATTCTCTTATCACTACAGGTACGCTGAAAAATGGACTATTTGTGCTAGATCGTTATGAAAAGCAGATTCAGGTATGTATTGCAGAAACAAAGACTCGGGCCATGCAGGATACTGAGTTGTGGCATGCTAGATTTGGGCATGTTAGTTATGACAGTTTGATGACTTTACAACGTCATAATATGGTGCATGATTTGTCTTTATTGGAGATGCCACCAAGACATGTATGTGAAGGTTGCGTTTTTGGAAAGATGCACAGATTTGCATTTTCGCAGGATGGTTCAGTTAGAGCGACACGAAAGTTGCAGCTTGTACACAGTGATGTATGTGGTCCTATGAGGACGCCATCTAAAACCGGCCCGTAGGGCGGTAGGCGTTGGCTTTCACCCGAAATTCTTTACTTTATATACACACACAGAGAACTTTGCAAAGGAAACCTGCGATGGGAATTAACACTTGAATACACACACGGCTCGGAGCTAGAATGCCCCGAGCAGACACCGACAACCTGTAGGCCCCAAAATTGGCACCCCTTTCGGTATTTCTTTATTCTTTAGGAGGGTAAATTACAAGGTAAGGTCCTGGGAATCCTTCACGTGTATCCACCTAGATACCATTTGATTTGGCCAAATTTCGGCAACATAACAGCCCCAAAACTTGCGCGAAACCAATTCCCCTGCTGGAACTCGCTTGCACTGTCGTATACCCTCTGATTCCTGTCCAAAAACAGTAAATTCAGCACGCTGTATTTACTGGTTTTTGCCCTGTTTTCAGTCCCAAACAGTCCCCTAACTGTCCTCTGCCAGTGGCGCACGATTCCCAATGATCCTGGCGTCCGTATGGCTAAAAAACAGTAAATATACAGCGCATACACAGCGCTGATTTTGCACCTGTATGGTGAGGTTATGACCATCACCAGTGCCTGCTTTGGAGCAGCAGCTAGCTACCCCTGTTCCTGCTCAAGGAGGCTCTTGCCTCAGCACAAAAGCATGAACCCACACAACTGTACATCAGTCAAATGAGTAGCCCTCTTGTGGGGCATCACATAACTGCACGTAGGGGAGAGAGAGCGGTGTGTAGTGTGCAGGGCATCACTCCTAGCACCACACTGTACATGAGAGGGAAAGGAAGCACTCCATAGCTCTTAACCTGTGACAAAAGCTGAAATGAGGCCTCTCCCAGCATAAAATTCAGCGCCACTTCTTCTGCAAGAGGAAAGTGCATGAAAATTCGACACTTGGCGCATTTACAAGCATTTGTCCGTTTCGGGTTCGCCGCTTAAAAATATCCTGACCGGTTGCCCAGTTGACTTCACGGCAGAGTTATAAAATGTTCCCCTAGTCATACCGGAGGTAATGACGCGAACACATTTCACGGCCCAAAATAGCAGTTCCCTAAATTTTAGGAGATGCTTCCGTTGGGCTCCCACTGGTCTTCTAACCATCTATCCTCATTGGAGCCGCATCCAAAAGTGCAATGTGGCCCAACTGTCGGATACTTTTTGTTGGTAGTCCCACCTTGACTTTACGCCTTAATTGAGTTCACTTCCTAGTATCCACCAACTTGCTAAGTGCGACGGGGGGACCTATATGATCTTGCTCTGAGCCTAGACATCCTCTTACCATACGAATTCCAGTGCCGACCACTTCCCGTCTGCGGGTGAATCTACCGTTCACATTGGCCATACAATGTCCGACCGTTTGCTACTTCAAAAAGAGGGTCTCAAAACAAATAAAATAAACCCCATTGGAAAGAAACCAACAACCAAGGTTAGCAGTTGCCACATCTCTGTGACATGGTTAATAACTGCCACGTCCTCGTGACACCATCTATAGGAAACAACCTTTATTTTGTGACCTTCATTGATGACTTTTCCAGGTTTTGTTGGGTGTATCCACTCAAAGCAAAGTCAGATGTGTTTTCAGTTTTTCAATATTATGTCGCCATGGTTGAAAATGAAACAGGTTGCAAAGTACAGACTCTTCGTACCGATCGAGGAGGAGAATACATGTCAGGTGCATTTAAGGATTTTTTGGGAAAGAAAGGCATTAAACACCAATGTACTATGCCATACACACCACAACAGAATGGTGTTGCAGAAAGGAAGAACAAGTCTTTAATGGAGACGGCTAGATGTATGCTCAAGGCTAAGAGTTTGCCTCATAAGCTATGGATGGAGGCAGTTGCTTGTGCAGCACATGTTTTGAACAAGTGTCCTACTCGTGCCTTGAAGACCATTACTCCATATGAAGCTTGGTATGACAGAAAACCTTCGGTCAGTTATCTTCGTGTTTTTGGTTGTCTTGCTTATGCTCACATCCCTCAGCAGTTACGTGGGAAGCTTGATGATAAGGCAATCAAATGTATATTTGTGGGGTACAGTAGTGGAAGTAAAGGTTATAGACTTTACAATCCTGCTACAAACAAGATTTTTGAAAGTCGTGATGTAATTTTTGCAGAAACTACTGCTCAATCTATGGTTGCTTTTGATGTACCTCATATGCAGACACATGATGTATTTGAAGGTTTGCTTCCTTCTTTTGTGGAGAATCAAGAATCACAACAGGTTGATAATCTTGATCAATCTTTTGATCAGCATGTGACACCTCATGATGTAGAGGAAATTGTGCGTGAAGAGCAAGAAGTTCTCAGGGAAGAAAGAACCTCGCCTAAATGGGTTCAGAAAACTTTGCAAGATAGCAAGTTGGATGCACCGTTGCCACGAAAAACACGTGCTGGTACTACTTTTGGCAGAGAGCAAGTAGATTTGGCTTGCTTTAGCACTCTTTGTGATGCATATGAGCCTGATTCATTTGAACAAGCTTTAGAGTGTGTTCAGTGGAAAGATGCTATGCAGCAAGAAATTGATTCTATTCATAAGAATCATACATGGGATCTAGTGGACTTGCCTACAGGAAAAAAACCTATTGGTACAAAGTGGGTTTTTAAGGTAAAAAGGAAACAAGATGGTATTGTTGACAGGTACAAAGCAAGGCTTGTGGCAAAAGGCTATGCGTAACAGAAAGGCATAGATTATGATGAAACCTTTGCTCCCACTTCTCGTGCGTCCACAGTTAGATCACTAGTTACAATTGCTGCTCATCATGGTTGGAAAGTGCATCAGTTGGATATCAAAACTGCTTTTTTGAATGGTGATTTGCAGAAAGAAGTTTATGTAAGTCAACCAAGTGGTTTTATTGTAAAAGGTCAAGAGCAAAAGATATGTAGATTGCGTAAAGCTTTGTATGGTCTCAAACAGGCTCCAAGAGCATGGTATGAGAAGATACATACTTATTTGATTGGCCAGGGATTTCAGAATAGTCCAACAGAAAGTACTTTGTATGTCAAAAAGAGAGATGGAGTTCTCATTATGCTAACACTTTATGTGGATGATATACTTCTTACAGGCAATAGTGCAGATGAAATTGAAGCGTTTAAAGATGCTTTGAGAAAAACCTTTGAGATGTCTGATTTTGGTTTTCTACATTATTACTTGGGTATTCAGTTTGTGCAATCAGAGGATGGCATATACATGTTGTAGGCAAAATATTTGCATAAAATTTTGGACAAGTTTGGTATGCAAAATTGTAAGCTAATCTCTACACCCGTAGAAAATGGATCAAAGTTGAGCATGCATGATGCTGGAGAAACTTTTGATGTACATACTTATGCAGCAGTGGTTGGTTGCTTGATATATTTGGCAGGCAACACTCGTCCAGACATTCAATTTGGGGTTTCACAAGCAAGCAGATTTATGCACAGCCCAGGTGTGCATCATTGGCAGGCTGTGAAGCGCATACTTCGTTACCTTTCAGGTACCCCTAATCTTGCCATGTTCTTTCCAAGGGGGGATATGTATGGAAAGCACAGTTCTATGCAGCTTCTTGGTTACAGTGATTCAGATTGGGCTGGTGATTTTGACACACGACATTCCACAAGTGGCAATTGTTTTTTCTTGGGAAATGCATGTATATCTTGGCTAAGCAAGAAGCAACCCACAGTGGCTACATCAAGTTGTGAAGCTGAGTACAGGGCAGCTTTCACGGCAACAGTTGATTGTGTATGGATACGCAGGTTATTGGCAGATCTTTGTGAGTGTCAACAGGCACCCACTACCATTTTCACTGACAGTCAGAGTGCTATGGCAGTTGCAAGGAATCCAGTATTTCATGCAAGAACAAAGCACATAGAGGTTCACTACCACTATGTCAGGGAAAGGCTACATGCAGGGGAGATCACACTAACTTACTGTCCTACACAAGATAACATTGTAGATCTATTTACGAAGGCGTTATCACGAGAAAAGTTTGAAGCTTTCCGAAAAGCTTTGGGCTTACTCTCATACACATGATCATCTGCTACCTTGTACGGATTCACACTATCACTATAGGGGGGATTTGTAGACATATAGTAGTGTTAGTATGTATACGCGCTTCACCAGGGACACTTTTCTTCCACTGGGTTTTTCCCCCTGGACATCCGGTGCGAAAGGACACCTTATCTCTTAGGGTTTCATATAAGCTTTGTAGCTCTGAGTTTGTATACACTATTATTCTAATACAGAGAGATAGACTACAGAGATCTCGTACGCAAGCTCTGTGTGTTCTCCTTCTCCATCTTCTTCCTATTCTGAGTTGTTGTCTTCCTTCTGTTTCCTGTTTCATCATCTTCAACATGCATGGCCATGATTGGTCCTATCATGCTCTTGAGGTCAGTACAATTGGAAACATTATGATGTGCAAGAGGTGGGTCTTGAGCGGGATACTCAAGGGTTGCCGATGGTGAAGCATTCAATTGGTTAACTAATTGCAGTAATTGTACCCGTCCCTTGATAGTGTTGTACACATATTTCGTAGATGTTGTGTTGGAATCAGTGGACACTGTGAGTGGTGTTGCGGGTAGTGATGGAAGATTTGGTATCCATTTATATATAACTACTTGGGTTGAATTTATCCTTACAATCAATGTTCCGCTTGGGCTTGGCTTTGGGTTTTGCTTAGGTTTCCAAACCCATTGAGCTGGTCAAACTTTGGTGTTTGTTGGTGGGGTTGATAGGGAGGTGTAACTAAAGACTTCTTTTTAGTGTTTAATAGCTATTTAGACAATTAAATCTGCTTAGGATTATTGGTGAGGTGGGTTTTAGGTGCCCAAAATTCCATGGTTCCTTGCATGCCGGTATTATGAGGATGGATTTGGTGGCAAATAGCGAGCATAGGACTTGAGTTGTTACTATTTTCTAATAGTTCTAGAGTCTTGAGAGTGGCTTTCTAGTCTTCACAGATATGAGAAAAAGGTACTATTAATTGTTTGCCCTTGAGTGTTAAAGCTACAACCTTTTCATCCCAATCTTGAATAGCCTTATAGGTTTGCATCCATGGGACTCCTAGCACCATATCTTCATTTATATGCTCATAAGGAATGCAAATAAATGTGTGTGGGCATAGAAATCCATGCACAAAGATGTTGAGATTTTCCATTCCAATTTGTGTGCAACTCTAAGATTAATCCTCCTTGACTTTGGCTCTGCAATATTAGCGGTTGGGTTGTTGTTCTTTTGTATGTCAAATAGTTGACATCATTGAGTAATGCACCTGTGTCCACTAGTGCTTTGACTTTGAATTCATCCTTCAATGTCACTATTATTTGCATATGTGATCCATCCAACCATTCATCATTTGCCTCCACTTCATCATCAGCTACGGATTGAGTAACGTAGTGATGGCGAACTTGAAAGGTATTGAGTGGCAACCCTTCAAAAATTTGGTTGCATTGTCGCTTTTCACTTCAGAATCCAAATGTGTGTCTCTTCTTGCGCTTCTTCAATCACTTGTTGTAAGCTTGCGTTCTTTTGTTGCATGCATTCAAATCATTAGTTGAAGGTAGATAGTATTTTTGAAGACGGCATCCACTAATCTAGTTTTCCATAACTTCTCCATCTAAGGTAGCTAGTTTTACAACCCTGCTTGGAAAAACATTCTCAATGACAAAAGGACCATGTCCCTTCTTCTTGAAATTTAGAACGTGTTGTTTTAGGAAGTAAACTAGTACCAATTCCCCTTGTTTGAAGATTTTTGTTAACAAATGTGAGTCAAATAATTATTTTTGTTTCCATTTTTGCGTATAAACATGTGCTATGGCTGCTAGCCTCTATTCATCTAGCCGCTCAATCATTTTGACAACTTGTGGCTTTTCCATTCCAATTTGTGTGCAACTCTAAGATTGAGTAACAAGAATTCCATGGGCAGTATCACATTTAATCCATAGACCAAGTAACAGGAAGTTGTATTCAAGGCTATTTTGAATGACACTCTATAAGCCCACAAGGCTAAATGAAGATGCATTTTCCAATCATCTCTTCATGTACTAACAATGTTGGTTAACACCGAGCTCATGATTTTTCTTGTATGTTTGGCTTAACCATTTGTTTGAGGATGACAAGGTGCAAATTTATTATGGATCACCATAAACTTGTTCAACAAATGTTCTATCACCTTGTTAAGAAAATGCAATCCTTGATCTCTTACGAGCTCAATAGGAAGTCCATACCACGTAATATGCACTCATACAAGAATGCTGACGTGGTTTGAGCATCATTCTTCCTAGTGGCTCTTGCCTTAGTCCATTTGGTCAAGTATTTTGTGGCCACAATAATATATTGTACCTGAGTCCTATATGTTGGTGGTTGTATTGGATCGACAAAGTCTATACCCCACTTAGCAAATGCACGTGCTTCCATCATAGGTCGCAATGACATACAATAATTTGTGTTAGCATCTTTGCTCGTTGTCATGACTCATATCGGTGTTCTCATGAGAGAAATGATCTCCACGCAAGACTTGTGTGCACTTGTTCCAAGATATGAATGTATTCATCCTCATTGAAATATAGTCTGAGTTGTTGGTCCTTTCCTCGTCGATAGAGTTGACGTCCAATCAGCACGTAATTGGCTGCTTCCGTCTCAATTGCTCTTTGTCTTCTCTTACTTATATCTTCAAGGAATGTCCTATTGGTTAGATAATCTATTAGATATCTACTCCATTATGATATCATAGAAATTTGGAATAATGTGGCATGAGGTACAATAGTCTTTTCCTTACACTGAGAACAATTGTTCACATAATCATGAACATATTTCCTTGTCATAGGCCAATAGACCCCTAGCCAGGTTAATTGTTGTAAGGTTTGGTCTTCTGCAAAGTGGAGTCCTACTATTGTCGTATGAGATTGACTCAAATAGTTTGCATGTTACTCAGGGCCAATACACAATAGTAGAATTCCATCCTTGTTTCTTCGATACAGCCTTCAAGCTAGCAATTGATATAAAGCCAATTGCTCAAAGATAGGAAGTGGTATTTGTGAATCTACTTGCACTACGGTCATTAAAGATACAAGGTCCTCCGACCATCTAGGAACCATATCCACAGAGAACAGATAAGCATTTGGCAAATCATTGTCTACCCCTTTTGGTGCTTCTCTGGAAGTGATCCTTTGACAGACGATCCGTTCTTTGGTGAGTTGTGCCCTTGTTGACTATCACTATGAAGTAAACTCGATTAGGATGATGAACCATCTTATTATTCTTCCTGTATTGCATGGCTTGTTCACCAGATAGAGTAAGACTTGGTGGTCTACAAAAAAGAAGTAACTTGTTAACTAAACACTAGTTTCAAAATTTATTAACCGCATACACCATTCCAAGGCCCTCCCTTTCAATGGTGGTGTAGTTCTTTTCCACTAAGTTTAGCTATTTGTTGCTATCAGAGATAGGAAAATCCATTGTCCCCTTGCCTGGCTAAGCTAACATGCATCCAATGGAAAAATTTGAAGCATCAACATGCACATGGAGAACTTTGTTTTAATATGGATTCTTTAATATTGGTGCTGATGTCAAGGCTTGTTTAAGCTTCTAAAATAACTCCTCACATTCATTAGTCCATTCAAAATGAGTGATAAGGCCATACATGGACTTTGCAATAACTACATACATATGGATGAATCTACAATAATAGACACAATGTCCCATAAATGCTTGAACTTCCTTGACATCTGTTGGTCTCCACATCTCAATAATTACTACTACTTTCTCCATGTTTGTGGCAATACCATTTTTTGCTACAATATGTCCAAAAATTTCACCCTATTTAACCATAAATACACACTTTTTTGAATTTAAACAAATCTTATATAGACAACATTTCTCAAAGACACACCGTAAGTGTTTGAAATGGGTCTCTCTTTTTGTAGAATGCACACAAAGATTGTCCATGTAAACTTCTAGAAAATTCCACAGATATTCCTTAAAAGCATGGCTCATTAGCCGTGCTCAATGTTGCTGGTGCATTGGTCATCCCAAAAGGCATGACCCTATAAGCAAAAAAACTCCATTCTGTAGCAAAAGCCGTTTTATGTTGGATCTTTGGGATCTATGGCTAACTGATTGTAACCAGAGGATTCATCCAAGAAACTATAAGTCTCTATTTCAGCTACTCGTTCTAGAACATCATCCATGATAGGAAGAGGATAGTTATCTTGCATGGTAGCTACATTCACCTTCATGAGATTCACACACTTTGAGTTTACCATTCTTTTTTGGCACTACCACAATAGGTGATACCCAATCAAGGTGTTCTATTTCATAGATAAACTTGGCTTCCTTGAGCTTCTCGATTTTTTTTCTTGATTTCTTAGTGAAGGTCTCATTGTAGGTGTATGGTTGTTGTCTTCTTGGCTTAGCATATTCTCTCATAGGGATAGTATGCTAACATATTTCAAGGTCCACTCCCTTGAGATTTTTGTAGGACAAGAAAAAAATATTCCTATACTATTTTAATGTCCAAATGAGAATTTCTTCTTCCTCTTGAAGCAAATCTATAGCTATGTATGCTGGTTTTGATTCCTCTCCTGGCTTTGCTAGGTTGATTTGTTTGGCGTTTTCCGGTCCCTTATAGGATTTTCTTGGTTTTTTTATTGTCGCAACGGTTTCTCTACAATGATTTGTTGTTCTTGCTAATTTTTTGTAGTGCAAGGAACATTGATTTCTTCTAGTATGTCACTTTCTGGATCCATTTCAGTAGTTCAGACCTCCTTCAAGGTCCGATTCAATTCCTTATACTTCACTTTGTGCTCAATTTTAGTCATTGGAGGTTCTTTTCTCTTGGTCTCATTAGGCTTGCTCGATTTTTGTTTTATTTTAGTCCCTCGATCCGTGTTTTTCATGACTGGATATCTCCTCGTTATTTTGTCCTTGATGCAATCCGAAGCATCTATCACTACCAAGAATTGAGTTTTGTTCTCTATTGCTTGTTTTGGCTCCTTCTTTCTAATGTTATCTTCTCGTTTTCTATCATACCTTCGTTGGTGTCTACGATGTTGATTTGAGAACTCAAAAAACTTTTCCTCTCCTCCTTTGAGTAGCAATTTTGCCCTTACGTGTTCTTTTTTAGAATCCATTTCCTCTGTTGTGAGCGTCTCCTCCTCTAGATCATTTGTGGCATCATAATAATGATCAAAGAAGACTTGCTGCTCCTTGATTAGTCCAATAATCACCATCTAGATAGGAATTGTGTTGTAACCCTCCTCATCACAAAACTATGTGAGTGTAGATTCGTTAACGCATACGTCTATAGTAGCCAAAATTTGAATCTACTCAAATGGTTCAAACAGATGTTCAAGAAATGGTTTAAGTATGTATTCTGCATCATTTACCTCTTAGTCCAATATGAAATCTTCTTTTTGTAAACTACCACACCCAGAAGCTCCACACATCCAAATTGGAGTGTCTTTACGTATCCATGATAACAGTTTAGTTTCCGCTGAGGTTTTTGAATCCAACTCTTGGATTCGTATCTTTGTAAGAACAATCCTTCAAATTTACCCAAGTAATTGATCCAACTTTAATCCTAGATCAACTGTATTTGTATCATGAAAGGCCTTCTCAAGAATATTTCATAATTGGTCTTTTTTTCAAAATTTATAATGGAAAAAGTGTGCTAGTAATCAATTCCACACGATCTACTGACTGTCACATTTTCCAAGAAGCTCATTGTTTTATCAATAAGCCCGTCTACCAGTTGCAATTTCATTCATGTTTGTCTAATTGGTAGTTTTCCCCAGGCCTCCCAAATAGCTTTTGTTGCTATGGCAATGCCTGCTCCACTATCCAAAACAGCCATGATCGTTACATCATTGTACTGTAACAAAAGGGTCTTGTTTCCTTCGTTTCCCTCATAGTAGTCCCCAGCTTTGTTTATGGGCACAAATTTGACAATTTTAGCTTGCATCTCCTTGTTTTGCAATTCCTTTAAGTTTTCTTTGGTTACCCCCTTTAAGCCCATCTTTTCCATGGTAGATTGTAGATCCTTCCATAGATGTGGTGTAACTTAAGCAACTTCCCTCAATGTGATTGTACATTGAATAGGAGTTTACCACATCCAAAGTTTTCTTTGGTCTCTTCAATTTCATCGTTTTACATACCAATCATTCCTCTTCACCTTCATCTAGGTATGAAGGTAGTTTCTATAGTGTTTGAGCTTTTGATAAGCTTGACTGCTCGATTTTCCAATCTCCATACAAGGATTGTTCATCTAGTTCCATTGGTGGTTGATCTAACAACACTTCTTTGATAGGAGCTTTGATAGGAGCTGATTTCAGAGTTAGACTCCCATCTTTTGCTTCCCTAACTCATTCCAGAGGTGGTTGGGCTAGTCTTCTCTAACTAAAAGAACTCCATCTAGCCCCTGCTCACTATCTAGAACTATTAGTTCATGCATATAAGTGTCTGCTAGGATTTTTCTCAACTCTTCATCATTTTGCACTTTGTTTTTATTCGACCTGGTCTCAATTTCTACTGATTTTCCTATGATTTCCATTTGAGGTTTTTGTTTTTCTAGCATAGACTGTGTAATTTGTACTAATTTTTTACAAGCTTCAAGTTTTTAGCAGCTTCCATGTCAAGTGCTAGGTAATTTTTCCATTTAGTTTCTAATGTTTGGCCCGCTTTCCATCTTGCTCGGAAAGGTTCCAAGGTTGTGTTGATTGGTTCGTATATTTTGTCCATAAGTACAGATCTTGCCAATCTTGTTTTCGATTCCTTAAAGTCCGATGTATGTGTTATTTCTCTACCTTCTTTTGCACTTTCTCTTTAATCTCTCTCCGTTGCTTTTGTCTTCTAAGATTGTATCATTTGCGGCGCTCTTTTTTGGAGTCTTCTGAAGGTTTACTGTGTATTTCTGATCCATTTTCACTTTTCTCCCAGTTAGCTCTAGCTTGTGCCCTAGTAACTATCCAAATTGGACATGTGGGTTCCTCTTTTTATGAGCTACTTGGCAAGACTTGAACTACATTTATGGTTTCCTTCCCTTTGTTCACTGGATTTCTAGGATAATCTTCTAGGAAATGTTCTCCCTTGCGAACGCACTCCCCACAATATGCCTTTATTGGTTTTACATTCTTATCTTACTTAGAAGAATCATTTTTTCAATGGTCATTCACCCCACAGTTCTGGAAATTCCTGGTTCTTCGTTTAGGCATTGGTTTCATCATGGGTGGTCTAGCCCCTTAGTTTGCAATGAAGTAAATTGGGGCTGCATACCCGGAGTCTCCATAGATACTATGTAAGATAGCATGTGCGAACAAAATAAGGGATTATAATTAGGTGCATTTACAAAAAAAGTACTTAGCTAAAGGGTTTTTTAATTGAAAAAGTGAAATTTTTCATATAAAAGGGCTAGTTTTTTTTACAAACAATGCATACATAGAAGGGGCAGATATAATACTTGAAAATTACAGGAAAGCCAGATGGTTCTTGGTAAACTTGTTCCATTGTGAGGGGTGTCGATTGAGTGTACCACTTGTCCTCTATTCCCACCATTGCAAAAATTGCTTCATTATAAGGCGTGATTGGTACTAGAGCTTGCTCAGCCAATTGTCCTTTAGGCAGCATATACTTGACTAGTACAACATTGTTTCATGGTAGTGGTGTGTTGTGGGAGCGAATCACACCACCCAAAAAGTGCATGCAACACAGCCTAGATCAACATAATGTCAATCGAGGACATAGATGACACGATAGACACACAGAGGAAATCTCTTTAGCTTGTCAGGATGAGACCATCCTACACATACAACACTTTGGAAGGCCAACTAAAGCACAATCTAGAGTCTCTCACTGCTCTCAACTACACCACTCAACCCACATACACACAAACAAAATAAAACTCATTAAACCATACCAGAATCGTACGAAAATTAAAGAACACCATCCCGTCACTAGGATACACCTGTCCCTAAGCCTCTACACTCAAAACCCTAGCTGTAGACCCATCTGTAAAATCCGCTTATAAAGACAGAGCAACATTTTGAAAGTGCCCAAAACTCAAATCTATGAGTACCTATGAGTAGTGTCTCCATGATTGTAATGACTACTTGCATGCATCGTTTGATACACTTACGATCGCAAATAGCTTGTAAATGCGCGAGCGCTTTCGCTCCGTTCCGCAAGGAATGCTTGGTGTTGTCGCTGACGGCTGGTTTTCGAAACAGCGCCCGCAAGAACCAACCCCAATTGCGGAGGAGCACAATACCAAGAAAAGGATTAAAAAAAAACATTGTTTTACATTCACCACCACCCCTTCTATGCTTGCAGGTGGTGGGCCACCTCTTAGTTTGTTTGGCCACACTCCTCAATTATCACCACAGGACGAGTCCTCTCTCTCCTACTCGGCTCCGCCAACCCACTATCTCTCTCTCTCTTATCTTGCTTCTGTGTCACCTAGCCCAATGGGCGCATAAAACAAACCTTCTCTCTCAAGGGCCACCATGCTTGGGGCAAGAAGTCTCTCCCTCTCTCTCTTTCACTATTCTCTCTCTCTCTCACCCCTCTCGTCCATACTCCCTCTTTCTCCCTCTCGCGGGCCACCATGCCACCCTCTCCCTCTCCTCTCTCTCGTCCACACTCTCTCGTCTTCACTAAGCCTCCTTTATTCCCCTCTTGTTTGTCAACCAAGGCGGGCTAGTTACTCTCTCTCTCTCTCTCTCTCTCTCTCTCTCTCTCTCTCTCTCTCTCTCTCTCTCTCTCTCTCTCTCTCTCTCTCCCCCCCAAATCCACTCTCCCCCCCCCCCGTTATCCACTTCCTCTCTCTCCTTTGCTCGCTATATCCCTCACCCTACCTCTCACACTCTCCATACTCTCCCTCTCTCTCCCCCGTTCACCCACACCCTCACCGAATCACTCTCTCCCTCTCGTTGACTCGCCATCACTCTCTCTCTTCTTCCTCGGCATCCATGAGGCCGGCGGATAGTAGCTCTCTCTCTCTCTCTCTCTCTCTCTCTCTCTCTCTCTCTCTCTCTCTCTCTCTCTCTCTCTCTCTCTCTCTCTCTCTCTCTCTCTCTCTCTCTTTCTTTATTCTCTCACACCCCATCTCCCACGACCCACACACACACACACCCCTTCACCCCTGAGCCTCACACCCCCCTCTGGCCCGCTACCTCTCTCTCTTCCCCACTCCGTTGACTATCTCTCTCCCTCGCTCCGTGTCAGGCCAACCCGCAGGCGCAAGATTATTCTTCTCTCTCTCTCTCTATACACACATTGTCACCAAAAGGTGTATTTTTCCTGTTGCCTTCCGTAAATAAGTATTAGATATATTTATTTTATTTTTACTTGTTTGTCCCGGAACCCTTGAAAAGGTGCAAGTGGACATTGCATGGCCAGTGTGAAACGGCTGCAGCCAAATGGGTTTCTCACATCGGGGATCTAAGTTGGTCAGACAGGGACTGCCCGAGCCTGCTAGCACTGAATTCTGATGAGTATGGAAGCTCGTGTGCGCCAAACTAGAATCTGGGCCACTCGTCAAGTCACTGCAACTTTATAAGTTGAAAGGGGCCAGTAAATTAACCCACATTGTAGATGGTGGTCAAATGGTAGTCTTCAATGATGGTCAGGAGACCGATAGGGACGCCATGGAAGCATCTCCTAAAATTTAGGGAACTGCTATTTTTGACCGGAAAATGTGTTCGCGTCATTAGCTCTGGAATGACAAGGGGAACATTTTATTGCTCTGCTGCCAAGTCAACTGACGCACTAGTTGAGATATTTTTAGCAGGGAAAGCCCAAACTCGGAAACTGGGCGACGTGTCAGCCTGTGAGCGATTCTGCCACTCTGGGAGGCAAAAATGAGCTGCATATCAACAAAGGGGGTGCCATTTTCAGCCTCAGGTGGATTATAGCAGGTACAGAAGCTATGGAATGCTTACCTTGCCCTCTATGCACAGTATGGTGACGGGAGTGATGCCCCGCACGCTACATACTGCTCTCTTTCTCCCCTACGTACAGTATGTTATGCCCCACTAGTGGGCTTCTCATTTGACCTATGTACAGTTTTGGGGGTTTATGCGCGTTTGCCAAGGCAAGAGCCTTCTGAACAAGAACCAGATTAGCTAATTGATAATCCCCCACAGGTACGCACAGTTCCATCATGAAAGATTGCAAGTTTGGAGAGTTTTCTCGCGTGAAAACTCGTCCAATTCACAGGGGAACTGTCCCATTGCGTGCGGGAGCCCTTGGGACACGCGTAGGCGTGTTCGCTCCGCTAAAAACGATCTGAAACAGGGAATTACAGCCTGCTGTGTTTTTCTGCAGGTTTAGGGTTTCGCACCTAGACTGCAAGGGAACATCAGGGGAACCTCGTGAGAGCCTTGGGATGCGTGTACAGGCTTTTGGGCTCCCGACAATGAAAAACAGAGAATTACAGCCCGCTGAATTTCTGTGACAGCTCACCAGAAAGCTTCCAGATATCGAGGGAATCCGTCCTAGAAAGGTGTTTTTGACCTACAGGGGTTTTTGCGCCGTTATGCTGTCGAAATCCGGTCGAAAACCTGCGTTTTCAGCCCTCGCCAAGTTTGGACAGCTTTGTGAAAGCTTGTGCTAAGTGGTCGGATCGTCTACCTTAATTTGAATAAAGAAATACCGAAAGGGGCGCCAGTCTTTGGGGCCTACAGGGTGTCGGTCTCGTGTGCGCAGTGACATTCTAGTCGCTGGGCGCAACTGTGTTCTCTTCCCTTCTCAGTGCTCTGTGTAAAGATAACAGGTAATTGAAATAGTACCGTCCTCTACGTTGTACGGGCCGGTTATATGGTTCCTTCGACGTGATAGTCACTTTTTTTTCAAAATGTCCAGCGTGGATTGTTGTGGGTGAAAGCAACACAGAGCTTGTCGATATGGCAGAGAAGAGAGACCAAGTAGCTGAAGAGGGATCTTCCTCACATGGCACAGAGGAATTTCCTTCAACTCCTCAAGAAGAGGATAGGTTGTTCAAAATTCAACTGCGTTGTTGCATGGACATGTTTCAGTAGTTGGCTAACAACCCAACGATGCAGGAATTCTTACAGGCTCCGACACAGGGTTTTCAGCCTCCTACACAAGGCATGACTGAGCCGTTGCAGGAAAAGGAGATTTCCAATGCGCAGAGGACTCATGATGCTCGAGGGAAAGCCCATGTGGTTGAGCAACTAGGGGTGTCCAATGATCCAAAGCAACTTGCTTTAGCTGGACAGGAACCGTTTGTGAATGGTCAAGGGAGCAATGAACAGGCTATGCGTCAGACCCTTCCATTACCTAATACTTATCCTGGTTATTTTGGAGGTGGTTCAATGTTTCAAGCTATGGCTGGACCTTCCACAGGTTATATGCCAGGGAATGTGTTCGGGACAATGCAAACAGGCATGGGTAACCCTATGTACGCGAACATGGGTGTCCAACCAGGTTTTCAGGGTGCCTACGGCCAGTTTCGAGTGCCTGGAACACAATTTGGTATGGCTGGTTTTTTGCAGCCATGCGTACAAAATGCAGATATGATAGGGAAAACAGTTGATGCGAGTGCTGGAATGAACACTCATGGGGCACCACTGTTACAGGCACCTGTTTATGATAATGTGGCTCCTTTGAGTCAACCTAAGGATTACAAGGAAGGTGGGCAGGGAGTGAAGTTTGAAACTTTCAGAGGAACTGAGGACCAATTAAAGGCTTTGACCTTCATACAGCAGTTCGATGCAGCTTATGTTGGAGGCAACTTCACGGAATCTTCAAAGATACGCAAGGCTGCCACTTTCTTGAAAGGGAATGCGCTTCAATGGTGGACCGCATTGTTGAACCAGGGTCAAGCCCCAACAACGTGGGTCCAATTCAAACAGCTTTTTGCGCCTGCATGGTTGACAAACACTTTTGAAGTGGATGTGATGACAGAATGGCACGAGGTGAATGCTAAACAGTGTGCGAATTTGGAAGAGTACAATAAACAGTTTTGGGCCGCACTGTTGCCAGTCACCTCTTACAGGTTTGTGTCATTGTCAGAACAGATTGAGAAGTACTATTGCGGATTGCCCAAGAAAATCAGGGACTACTGCACAAAGACTACTGTCATGAATATGTTTCAGTAGATAGAGAATGCAAGAGGGCCAGCAATCTGTCGAAGGGAGATTCCGATGGATTTAATAGCCACAAGAAAGGGTCCCAGGGCAATCAGTTTTCAGCCAAGGGCAATGTTGCAGCAAAGCCTTCTGAGTCTCCCACAAAGAAGCCCTCCACTGAAGAAGCTGATACGTCCAAGAAGCAGTCTAAATCTTCTTCGGAACGAGGACAAGGACAAAAAAGGCATTTTTCTAGCAAAACTTTTCAAGAAAGGAAAGCTCTTAGGGAGGCCAAGAAATGCTACATTTGTGAACAGGAAGGACACTTTGCAAATGAGTGCCCACAGAAGAAGTCACAGGATAAGGATGACAAGTCAGACCATAAAGGGAAGAAGCCAAAGCCGAGTGCAGGACTTGTTCCAGATTTGGTTGGAGATCAGCCAAACACAGATGCCACGGAGCTGTGCAGAGCTTGGGGCAAAGTTAGAGACCAGACAGTGCTGGTTTTCTTTGATCCAGGAGCCCGTGCAAATTTCATATCACCAAAATTGGCATCAAAGTTGGGCATTCCTGCAGAGGAGATGGGTATGACAGGCGTAGCAGGTTTGGCATGCCCAGGACATTCAGAGCCTGTTACTTCCATTCTGGGAAAGCTTCATCTGCACATTCAGAGCTATGTGGATGCGGAAGAATTTCATATTATGCCGCTTGAGGGCTATGATGTGTTATTGGGTATCCCATGGTGTTACAGGTTGCATGCTATGGTGGATACTTACAACAAAAAGATTACCCTTGTACATAGAGGAAAGACTCATGTCCTTGATGTAAAGCTTAAAGGCGAGTCTGTTCTAGTTGTTTCTGCTTCTGCTATTTCATCTGTAATAAAGAATCATCTTTCTACGTACTTGATCTTTGCAAAAGAAGTACTGAAGGGGATCGGGGAGCACCACAGACGGAGAGTGAGAGAGAGAGAAGGAGACACACACAAAAGAGTGAGCAGCCCCCTATACACTTATGCTATGTATAAGGTATACAAGTTAGTGGGCGCCCAGACTCTGGGCGGCCGGGCAAGGCACAGACGCCTATACCCCAACAACCTCCCACTTAAAGGCGACTGTGCCTTTAAGCAAAGGAACCTAGTCTAAAGACTACAAAAGGCGAGAGAAAACCGCTCTCAACCGATGCCCACTGGCTGGCTGTGATCGTGTGCATCCGGCTGTCCTGCTCCCGTGTAAGTCCATACACCACCAGACGTACCACACACGTACTGCAATTATGTATGCAATACCTGCATATCTCCCTCGTGCACTATGCCATCATCAGTCAACAAACGACTGACAACCCCAACTGCAAATGCTTCCACTGCAGTTGCGATATCCGGTCTCAAGATCAGCATCTCATACATGAGACCACCGAATGCCGATGCAATGCTAGCGGGCCCTGCTAGCTCTACGGAGCATGCATCAACATATATATCCCTGGCAATAGGCATCTCTGACTGACAAGGCGTGTCAGCCACATGCATCTCCTGACTGTCCGCAAAAGACGCATCAACTTGTCGTGCAACCTCAGAGCAAACCAGCTGCTCTAGGTGTCTGCTGGAAGACATATCCTGCACAACTATATCCCCATGCTCACTGTCGAGCATAGAAAGGAATGACTGCATAATCGCTGACATCTCAGCCTCCTCTACAATCATCCACTGCAAACATGACCACTCAATCTGCTGTGACTCACTAGAGCTCTCATGCTCTAACTCCGTATGCATAGACTCTTGCACAACGTCCTCCTGTCGTGACTCACTAGAGCAAGACCGCTCTACCTGTCTATCCTGCATAGAAGTATCTCGCACAACTGACTCTCTGCTTTGCTCAGTCACTAGCAAAGCATGCATGTTTGACTCTGTCACCTCTCTGTGTGACTGCTCAAGTCGTGCCCCAACTGTGTGCACAACGAGCTCACTACTCTGCACTCCATGCAAAGTATCCTGCAACCCACAAGCAAAAGAGACTCGCCTGCTCTCTCGCTCTCTACCTGGCTGCGTGATCACAGAGACAACACCGTCTCTCCCGTGATCCACATGCAATGGGTAACTTGTACCACTCCTGGCACCTCTCGCAATCACTAGCGAATCCAAATGCATCACAAAATCTCGCTCTTGTAGCAAAATCTGACATCCACAATCTCTAAGCTGACCAATCGAGATCAAACTCACTGTCAAATCTGGTACATAGCGCACATGTCGTAACAAGTAAGATGCACCACTCGGTAATGATAGTCTCAAATCTCCTGCACCTGCTATCGCATGCACCGATCCATCGGTCAAATGTACACTACCAAGCATCTCGCTAGAATAGCTACAAAACCATGCACGATGCGGCGTGACATGAAACATAGCATCTGCGTCTAGAAACCACTGCGAAGGGAGTGCACTATCCACATGTATAGCATCTCGTGCATAGCTCGAGGTAAAAGTGACATCCCCGTCACTAGTATACTCCGACACTACATGTGCCTCAACTGTCAAAGCAACTGAGTCCATGGCATCACTACATACATCTCTGAGACTGCCATGTCTCCTACGATGTCGCATACGACGAAAACAACGCCATCTAACGTGTCCAGAATGACCACAATACCAACATGTCACCTGTCGGCGTGCTCGTGAATGTACATGTCTCACACAAGTCCGTGATGACTCAGATCTATCATACATATCATGTAATCTGCGCCAAAGTGCTCTCGAAGTAGTCTCATACATAACAAGAGCATATACAGATTCCGCAAGGTGCAAAGAGAGCGTAGATAGTGCCATCTCCTCTAGCTCCTGCCACTGATCGTCAGACAAGCATGAAGGTCTACCTGCATCACCACTCAATGGTCCATGCAACCCTCATTGTGTCAATGCATCAAGCATACACTCTCTCCATGCCGCAAAGTCTGACCCATCAAACACGCGCATCTGTGAGAGGTCACAATCTGATCGATCACCTGTCTCTGCCATGAGCACAAGTAGCAAGCTAGATAGCAAAACCACCTCACCAACAACACCTGGAAATTGTCTACAAATATGGCCAGAAACACAACGTAAAACCTGTGAGACACACTCCAAAATAGAGCTCCCACAATATCAATACAAGTCAGCCCTAAACTGGCTCAAATCGCATCAATAAAAGTCTGCAAATATGGCTCAAAGCCTGATGCAAAGTTGCACCAATAACCATGCAAAACCTTGCACAAAATCACAAGTCAATATGACTCAATCGCGCATAAATATCTGACAAAATTTTGGCAGAGTCTCCTTTGCAACTGGAGCAAAATCTCAACAGTAAACCTCAAAGAGACAATAATATATGCCACAATGGCCAATCCGGGAATAAACTCGACCGGAATCACCTCACAAAGTCATACATATGAGCATACCTGCTCTTGCCGGAGTACCACTCAATGGCACCTCAAATGACATACATGTGAGTGATGATTGCTGCCAAAACACCTTTCAATCGATGACCAAATGTCTGCCGGATAACTATAGCAACATTTCGCAAAACCTTACAAGATCTGTCGCTATGCGCAATGCGAAATACGGCACACAAGGGCATACACAAGTGACTCCAAACTCCAACCAAATAATGACTGAAAATCACCTGTCAAAGTGGGAGTAAACTCAACCACTAAACTGTCAAAGAGCAACCTACGGATACGTAGAAGCTATGGCAAGAACCTCGATAAAATCCAACAGAGTTTCTTCTATAAATTGAGCCAAATCTCAAATAATCTCAGCCACAAACAAATACACAAATCCATATATGGCATACATAGACCGCCAAGACCATGGCAACATAGCTCACTCTCGCATGAGTGGCTCTCTGGACAAATGCATATCCAAAAACCTGTGTACACCTATGAATTTGCTGGCTGCTGCAGAAAATACTCCGTGTGTGTGAGATATACCAAAAACAGTGTTTTTGGGACCCGAAAGTGCACAAATAAACCTGTTGCTGTACTTGCTGTAATTCAAAGCATAATTTCAGCAAATAGACATCACCATCGCGTCTGGAGCGTGCCAAAACCCTGACCTAGACTCCTGGATCATGTAGATCTGACTGTGTATGACGGAGCTACGCAAAAAACTGCGTTTTAGAGCCCGAAAATGGCAAAAACGAGCTGCACACAGTCTTGAACCTGCTCCTGCTCCACTCTGCGTGATGCAATGTCCTCTCAATGCAAGCTCCAACGCAAGAGCTTTGCCACAACAGCATCCAAGCACTCGAATGTCAAGCTCTCCTCCGCCGAGCACTTCTCTAACGAGCTCCACTGAGCTCAAAAGCTCCTCTCACCAAGGAAGCCGCAACCACCTCCTCGACCAAGCTTGACCACACCAAGCTCCTAAGCTCCAAAGACAATGCTCCTCAAGCTAAAATCGCTCTCCGTGAAACTCCGCGATCGAACTCCACCGTCGAGAGCGAGCGAGCTATCGCCTCGAAGCTCTCAAAGCCGTCGTGCTCTCCGTGGTCACCATAGCTCTAATACCAATTGAAGGGGATCGGGGAGCACCACAGATGGAGAGTGAGAGAGACAGAAGGAGACACACACACAATGTGGGTGGGGAGACTCAAAAGCGTGAGCAGCCCCCTATACACTTATGCTATGTATAAGGTATACAAGTTAGTGGGCGCCCAGACTCTGGGCGGCCGGGCAAGGCACAGACGCCTATACCCCAACAAGTACCTCAAGTTGTATCTAATTTGTCTACCTTAGATAAAGACAGGTCAACTTTTTTGAGTGGTTTCAGTGATTGTTTTTGGGACTCTTTGCCAGGGGAGTTACCTTCTGAGAGACCTGAGGATCATACTATAGATCTTGTGCCAGGTTCTAGTCCACCGAATAGACCACCATACAGGGTTAGTGCAGCCCAGCAGAAAGAGATTATGGGTCAGGTCAACGAGCTTTTAGAGAAGGGGCTGATTCAGCCCAGTTCATCCCCTTTCTGTTCGCCTGTACTCTTAGTGCAAAAGAAAGATGGTTCATGGCGCATGTGCATTGACTATCGTGCCTTGAATAAGAATACTATCAAGAACAGGTTCCCCATACCGAGGATAGATGACATTCTTGATCGGCTTGAGGGAGTGTCATTGTCTACAAGAATAGACCTAAAGAGCGGGTATCATCAGATACGCATTAGACCAGAAGATGTCCATAAGACTCCGTTCAGGACAACATTTGGTCTCTATGAGTTTCTTGTCATGCCATTTGGTCTCACAAATGCTCCTTCCACGTTTAATAGAATGATGGACAGAATTTTTAGACCACATAGAAACTTCGTGGGTACCTTCTTTGATGACATGATTGTCTACTCGAAGTCTGAAGAGGAGCATAGGGATCACTTGACCGCAGTTTTCAATGAGCTACGCAAGAATAGGCTACTCATCAATGCGAAGAAAAGTGAATTCTTTTTGCAAGAGATTCACTTCCTTGGGCACATTGTTTCAAAGGATGGGGTACGCATGGATCCCGCTAAAGTGGAAGCAATTAGGTCATGGCCAAACTTGAAGTCCGTACATGACATTCGAAGCTTTCTAGGCTTATGTTCCTATTACAGGAGGCTCATCCGAAATTTTGCTGAGATTGCTTCTCCACTCCATGCACTGCAAGGAAAAGGAGTTACTTTCAAGTGGATAGCCAAGGAAATTCTAGCGTTCAAACACTTGAAAGAGAAGCTGACTTCAGATCCAGTAATTATTTTGCCAGATCTTTCTAAACCTTTTGTGGTTCAATGTGATGCGTGTGGCCATAGTCTTGGTGCAGTTTTAATGCAGAATGGCCGAGTAGTCGCATATGAGAGCAGAATTCTTTTGAAGACTGAAAGGAACTTGCAAGTCTATGAGAAAGAATTGTTGGCAATAATTCATGCTCTCACTAGTTGGAAACACTATTTGCTAGGGGCTGATTTTGTTGTCCAAACGGATCATCAAACCTTGCGATATTTTCTTACACAAACGAAGTTGTCTGAGAAGCACATGCGATGGGCAAACATCTTGTCAATGTTCCATTTTCAGATTGTGCATGTGCAAGGGAAAAATAACGTGGTGGCTGATGCGTTGTCACGAAAGCCCCAAATTTCAGCACTGTCAATTCCGTACCATTGTGAACTAGACGAAATGAAGACACAATATGCTGAAGATTCAAATTTTGGAAGGATCTATGACCAGCTTGTTGATCGGCAACATCATGAGCACTATATGCTTAAGAATGACTTTCTCATGATGCATGGAAAGTTATGTGTTACTAAACAGTTACGGCCAAAGATTTTGATGGAAAGTCATGCTCCACCTTATGCTGGGCATCGTGGAATTGATGCGACAGTGAAAGGGGTTGAGGCATTCTTCTATTGGCCAGCTTTGCGTCAAGATGTTGACACATTTGTAAGATCATGCTTAGTATGCCAAAAAGTCAAATTTGACAGACAAAAGCAACTGGGATTGTTGCAGCCATTGCCGATCCCTGATAGGCCATGGGAAAGTATAGCAATGGACTTTATCTTTGATCTTCCAAGGACGCAAACAGGAAATGATGGGATTTGGACTATCATTTGTAGATTCAGTAAGCAGGCCCATTTCATTCCTGTTAGGAAGAAGATAAAGCCAGAACACATGGTCAAGATATTCATGAGAAATATCTTTAAATATCATGGGATGCCTCAGTCAATTGTCAGTGACAGCGATCCACGTATGACGAGTCTTTTCTGGAAGGCATTGTTTGAGAACATGGGCACTACGCTCAAGTTCTCTTCTTCGTTTCATCCGCAAACTGATGGACAATCAGAAGAGGCAAATTCTACTTTCCTGGAACTACTCAAATGTTATGTCTCAGAGCACAAGGCAACTTGGGAACACCATCTCCCATTGGTTGAATATGCTGACAATAACATTGTGCATACATCAACAGGTAAGGCACCATTTGAGATAGTGGAAGGAGGAAAGAAAGTCCCACCCATTTTGTAGACTAAGGACAAGATATTTGAGGCAGACAAGTATGTGCAAGATATGGATGAAACATACAGGAAGATAAAGATTGCTCTTGAGAAGACTCAAGCTGAGCAAAAGAAAGCTGCTGATCGTCACCGTCGTGAACTCGTATTTTCACTTGGTGATTGGGTACTTTTGCGCTTTGAAAAGGCCAGGTTAAGGAAAAGGAAAGGCAAGGAACGCTTGTTTCCTAAGCTCAGTATGCGATATTATGGTCCTTTTCAGATTTCAGAAAAGATCAGCGATGTAGCTTACAGGTTAAAGCTACCAGAAGGCTGGAAAATACATAATGCTTTTCATGTCAGCCTTCTAAGGCCCCTTGTTGGTGATGTGCCAGAGAATATGCTTGATGAGGAACAACCCGAAGTGGAAGAATTGGATGAAATCCTTGTTCCTGAACAGATATTGGCACATAAAGGAAGAAAGGTTAGAGGAAAGGTTGCAAGAAGCTATTTGGTGAAGTTCAAGAACTATCCATCATTAGATGCCAAATGGACGGAAGAGTCTGAATTGCTTGATTCACCTCAGCTATTGCAATTGTATCTTGAAGCCTTTCAAATGGAACCCACAGTGACTTGATGCAGCCTTTTTGGAGCAAGGCAAGAGCATGGTTCATAATGCTCAAGAGAGTAGTTAAGCAATTGTATCTACTCTTTCCATACAGAATTTAGCTAGAGAAGTTTGTGCTCAAGAGTACACTAGAAGACTTCTATGCTTGATATATCTGTCGTAGCCAGGTTGGTGGGATTGTTTAATCGTCCAATGCTACATTTCCGGAAGCATGTATATCTTGGATTTCCCATCATAGAATATATGTGATATCAGGAGATATCTGCATGTATTATTGGCATGCAAGCGAGGTCGCTTGCAGTATTTCAAGGGTGGGGTGTGTCACCAGGAGGTGTATTTTTCCTGTTGCCTTCCGTAAATAAGTATTAGATATATTTATTTTATTTTTACTTGTTTGTCCCGGAACCCTTGAAAAGGTGCAAGTGGACATTGCATGGCCAGTGTGAAACGGCTGCAGCCAATTGGGTTTCTCACATCGGGGATCTAGGTCGGTCAGACAGGGACTACCCGAGCCTGTTAGCACTGAATTCTGATGAGTATGGAAGCTCGTGTGCGCCAAACTAGAATCTGGGCCACTCGTCAAGTCACTGCAACTTTATAAGTTGAAAGGGGCCAGTAAATTAACCCACATTGTAGATGGTGGTCAAATGGTAGTCTTCAATGATAGTCAGGAGACCGATAGGGGCGCCATGGAAGCATCTCCTAAAATTTAGGAAACTGCTATTTTTGACTGGAAAATGTGTTCGCGTCATTAGCTCTGGAATGACAAGGGGAACATTTTATTGCTCTGCTGCCAAGTCAACTGACGCACCAGTTGAGATATTTTTAGCAGGGAAAGCCCAAACTCGGAAACTGGGCGACGTGTCAGCCTGTGAGCGATTCTGCCACTCTGGGAGGCAAAAACGAGCTGCATATCAACAAAGGGGGCGCCATTTTCAGCCTCAGGTGGATTGTAGCAGGTACAGAAGCTATGGAATGCTTACCTTGCCCTCTATGCACAGTATGGTGACGGGAGTGATGCCCCGCACGCTACATACTGCTCTCTTTCTCCCCTACGTACAGTATGTTATGCCCCACTAGTGGGCTTCTCATTTGACCTATGTACAGTTTTGGGGGTTTATGCGCGTTTGCCAAGGCAAGAGCCTTCTGAACAGGAACCAGATTAGCTAATTGCTAATCCCCCACAGGTACGCACAGTTCCATCACAAAAGATTGCGAGTTTGGAGAGTTTTCTCGCGTGAAAACTCGTCCAATTCACAGGGGAACTGTCCCATTGCGTGTGGGAGCCCTTGGGACACGCGTAGGCGTGTTCGCTCCGCTAAAAACGATCCGAAACAGGGAATTACAGCCTGCTGTGTTTTTCTGCAGGTTTGGGGTTTCGCACCTTGACTGCAAGGGAACATCGGGGTAGCCTCGTGAGAGCCTTGGGTTGCGTGTACAAGCTTTTGGGCTCCTGGCAGTGAAAAACAGAGAATTACAGCCCGCTGAATTTCTGTGACAGCTCACCAGAAAGCTTCCAGATATTGAGGGAATCCGTCCTAGACAGGTGTTTTTGACCTACAGGGGTTTTTGCGCCGTTATGCTGTCGAAATCCGGTCGAAAACCTGCGTTTTCAGCCCTCGCCAGGTTTGGACAGCTTTGTGAAAGCTTGTGCTAAGTGGTCGGATCGTCTACCTTAATTTGAATAAAGAAATACCGAAAGGGGCGCCAGTCTTTGGGGCCTACAGGGTGTCGGTCTCGTGTGCGCAATGACATTCTAGTCGCTGACGCAACTGTGTTCTCTTCCCTTCTCAGTGCTCTGTGTAAAGTTAACAGGTAATTGAAATAGTACCGCCCTCTACGTTGTACGGGCCAGTTATACACACACACACACACTCTCTTGTCGTACACACCCACCCACCTACAAACGACACACACAACCCCAAGCCGTACACACATACACACACACCCACACTCACATCACTTAAGAAAACACAATTACATACACACAACACATGCATATACATACACGAGCACGCATACGCGCGCACACACACACACACACGTATACGCGCACACACATTCAAACGCATATGCGCACACACACACACACACACGCATACGCGCACACACGTTCAAACGCATATGCGCAAACACACATTTAAACGTATATGCGCACACACATATAAACATAGCACACGCACACCACACGCACCCACAAAAAATAATAAACAACAAATTTGGACATCGACAAAGAAAAAGAACGGCCACATCACGCCGTGGTAACATCAAATCAAGAAGTGATGCTGGAGGCATGCCTCGACCGGCCCCGAAACTGGCAAACGTGCTACACTGACATACCAACGAGGCCCGCCATTCACACAGGTATCTCGTCCACGATGCATCTCCACAGCAACATCTATAGGGTATTATTATTTACCAGTTTCAAGCCAAAAATCTTGTATAAAAATTCGTTGTAAATTGCCGCCTCTCTCTAGGTGATGGTCACAAAGGCCCACCTAGAAAATATCATTTTTAAAATTCTCCTAAGACAAAGCAAGGGTCAACCATCTGGGACCCAATTCCTTGGTTTGTCTCTCTTGATTAGGGCCCTAACCTAATCAGATTGTCCTAACCTAATGCAACCTGCACCTATAAAAGGTCACTATCAAGGGGGATCAGTATCTGGTAGCATTTTGGTGAGGGGACTGTCAACACTTGCATCGAGAGAGAGGGGATTTTAGTGCAACATTTTGGGAGTTAGCACTATGAGGAAGAAGCCATGTCCACACCTTGACTCCAAGGGTCGCCACACACTCACGAGAGTAGAAATCTCCGTGCTTATGAGTCACCTCTAGAGAATGCACTATAGGCTCTCTCTCTCTCTCTCTCTCTCTCTCTCTCTCTCTCTCTCTCTCTCTCTCTCTCTCTCTCCCTCCGAAGCTATCTAGCCGAAGCGAAGGTTTCTGTAAATATTGCATTGAACCAAGTTTCCCTCACACCCTGAGGGGTTTTCATCACCTACGTCTCTCTCTCTCTCTCTCTCTCTCTCTCTCTCTCTCTCTCTCTCTCTCTCTCTCTCTCTCTCTCTCTCGGTGTGTAGTGTTTGTGCTATTTAAAATCACTGTTGTCGGCGTCCTAGCCGCTCAAAGCTAGGTGGTGCTCCCTGTTCGTTTCACCGTGGCCAGCTTGGCATGCATCAGCTCGTGGCATTTGAGGCCGTCAGGGCCCATGTTGCGTTTTGCGCTTGTCATTTGTTGCCCCCACTGAGGAGGGATTCTCGTAAACCTCGAGTTTAAAATGTTGAAAACAACACACATTGTCGACCATGAATGAATGGCTACAAGAATTCTCCAACTGGAGAACGGAAGAGGAGGAGATTTAAGAAACACTGACCGCCTTCATTGAATTACTACTTCTAGGCTGTAGCGTCGTCAATCTCCAAGAGGTCAGCTCCCCATCTCGTATTGCTTGTGCTAACCGCAAATTAAGAGCATCAAGTGGGATGGCTACAAAATGTCATCAGTGTTGTCAACCAAAGTATTCTGCCAATGAGTGCCGATAGAGGAGGTGAAGAAAGAACGGTGAGTTTTGTTTTTGGAAACAACAACACTCTCATGAAAGTCAGATTTTGTGTAGCACCAAGTGTTTTCTCTCTAATGGCCTGAGAAGAGTCGTCAACTACATCAATGACAAAGTCCAAGCCACAAAGCCTAAAGCATTTGGTGGACACAAGTGGGCCTACGCTCTTTCTAGGCCTAGAGAGTTCATGTGAAGTACTACCACCCAAGCGCCGCCGTCGCATGCATAATGGAAAGTCGATTGAGGTAGACTCTTCTCGCTCAGTCTGTTTTGAACCTAATGTGGAGGATTGTGTGGATTTCAACAGGAGGTAGAGACATGTGGTGAAGGTGTCACCTTGTCAGCACTTAAGGTATGCAACTCTAAGTAATCAGTTCACTACACTCAACATGGATAATAACAATAGGCCATAAGTCTTTCCTTTCCGTTTCCTGCAACACATGCATGTAAACGTATATATTGATAGGAAGATATTCTACCAGTAAGAGATTGTTTTCCTATTTGGAGCAGAAATGCTTGATGAAATCCTGAGATCCCCACGTCCCATCATCTTACCCCTTCTCGATTACTACTACTCTTTTGATGTAAGCATTTTATTATGTTCTAGCTTTGTGATCCATCTTCTATCCTGTTTTAAAATCCATCCACCCAACTTTGTAAGAAAGCCACTATGCATCGCTGAGTCATTTGTGATATATAATAATAATAATAAAAAGTCTATAATTTCTTGCTCATTGAGTTACTACCATGGCAAGTGTCTCTTTCCCCACATTTAGTGGAAAAAATGGAGAAGACATCACCACCGATTTTTTGGATGACTTTAACATCACTCGTGTGGTTTCCAACAAGGATGATGATGCCTCACGGCTACGAATTTTTCCTCTACTGATGAAAGTAGAGGCCAAGTCTTGGTACAATGCTTTGCCCAAGCTACCAAGAATGCATGGATGTACTACGTGTTGCCTTTGTGAAGAGGTTTGGTGGAGGCACAACCTCAGAAAAGTTATGGTAGCTGCTGACAGAGTTAAAGCAGGGAAGTCTGCTAGAGTATGCCACTTACAAATTCAAGTTTGTGGATTTGTGGGAGTGAAGGGTTGCCTCGCTAGAGGAAGGTGAAGGAGCACCTAATTTCCTGAAGAAGGATCATTTCATTGTTGGTCTATGGTCGCCGCTGCACCATAGATTCCCTGCAACATATGAGTTGGCAGTGGAAGTAGCTCGCTTTAAAAACAAGAAGCTGCGCATGCAAGCAAGAGTCAACGAGTCAGTGGAATTGAGCTCAGTCCGACTAACCCCAGTGACTGCACCAACAGCCGCTCATAGAACCCAACCACAAGAGGCATCAGAAGAGAAGCAAGACCTGTTGAGTCGCATCACTACTCAGCTTGAAAGTTTTATCTGTGCATCTGGTGGAGCAAAGGCATACACCTGTCAGAAATCCAAATCAAGGGAGAGGACAACAAAGGCTAAACCAAGAATACCACTACTACAATTGCGGGAAGACAGCCATGGCATGTACTACTGCCCACATTCGAGAAGGTGGAACTTCAAAAGGAGGAAGACAGAATCAGATCTCCCCACTAAGGACAAAACCACCACCACCCAGGCAACCAGGGTTGATTCAGCTGGTTCAAATCCTTCGACCACCTGTACAACCACCACCACCACCACAACCTCTCATTGCACCGCTACCTCCAGCTCCTGCTAGAAACCAAGCAGTGAGTGTCATTAGCCTGGAAGCTAAAGGGAAGGCAAAGATAGAAGAACCGGTCTGATAGAAGAACAAAGAAAAAGGAAAGGTAGAAGAAATGGATGCCATGGGAGTGAAGTGTGTCAGGCACAAAGAAGCCTCTCAAAGGGAGGAGAAGATGAAAGGAAAAGGTGATTCTACCAAGCAGGCATCTAAGCCTCACCGAAAGATCGACATTCTGGAATTTTCACTGGGTAAGTATGCTAAACCATACGACCTAGTTCAAGATGTATTGATGCAGGGTCCAAAGATAACTTGGTCCTAATTACTCCATCTTGCACCAAGGATGAGGAGACAATGGACGAAGATGGTAAGTACAAGAAAATCAAGACCAAGGATAGCTAGGGTTCTCTGGGAGGAATTTTGACGACCTCCTACCAACCATAGATGCCCACATCAAGGGGAAACGTATCTCAAACTTCTACATAGATGGTGGCACACAGATATGCATCATGAGAGAGAAAATGATGCACCATCTAGGCCTAGAAGTAAGTAGGTTGGCACCCTACCGAGCTAACATGGAAAATAACGTCAGAGTGAAGTGCGTAGGCATTGTGAATGCAGTCGAAGTGAAGGCGTTCAACACAGAAGTGGAGGTAGACATTTTTGTCATGCCACACAAAGAGGAGGGCTATCCTATCATTCTTGGAAGACCCTGGCTCATGGCTATGGAGGCTAAGAAAGACAGGAGTATCAAAATGATTCAAATGAAGGATGCTAAAGGGAAGTCCATATTCTATGACATGAAGACTGAGAAGCAATGCAACATGATCTTGGAGGCATCGGAAGATGAGTTCACCAATGAATCTTTGACCACCTCAGGAGAAGAGACAACAACAACTGAAGAGAGCGACAGTAGCATCGAAGTAATGGGGGTCATCCTCAAAGACCCAAAAAGATTGACACAATCTGAAACACCACCGGAGAACCAAGAGGGACCATCAGGTACACAACCCTTGGTGGATACGAGTAAGTTACATCAGATGCTCTCCAGTGAGTTAAATGGTGAAGAGAGGAAAGAATATGTCTCTATGCTAGGTAACTTCACCACATTGTTCACTAATGGTTATGACAAGATCACAGGCATCACAGTGGTACACAACATAAGACTCAAGGAAGGAAGTAAGCCTATAGTGCAAAATCTCAGAAGGCTTGGGGTAATTCAGCAAGAAGCATTGCTCAAAGAGGTAAGGAATTTGCTACACGCATGTTTCATTTACCTCGTCGAAGACTCAGAGTGGCTCTCTCTAGTGGTAGTCACGCCAAAGAAGAACGGTAAGTAGAGGGTTTGTGTAGACTACAAACCTCTCAACCCAGCCACAAAGAGGGATCATTTTCCCCTCCCATTCCAAGATGAAATTCTCAATGAGGTAGCAGGTCATGAACGCTACACAGTATGTGATGGCTACTTAGTCTACTTTTAGATTAGCATTGCAGAAGAAGACAAAAAAAAAACAACTTTCATAACACCATGGGAATGTTTTGATTACAGGGTGATGCCTTTTGGCCTCACCAACGCTCTAGCCACATTCGAATGCTATGTGACTTTTGTTGTTGTCGGGCGCAATATCGTCTCATGGATCAACACTGCGCCTCGGGGATTGTCACCACTACTCTATGCAGTATAGCGGATCTGTCTCACAACTAGCTTTACTAATTGTCGATACAGGGAGTATGGACCACGGATAGGCAGTCGGAGGCCCCGATGGGTTGTCAAGCCATGGAGTCCTTTAAACTAGCACTTGCTACGAATCTCTAGTCAACACGACGCTATTCCGTCTACAAGAGTCCCGACACTAAACTAGGTTCTCTGGGCATCAACAATGCAAGGAAACATGCTAAAAGCAAGTCTAGACTATATCCCAACACTTTGGCATCACCTGTAGCACCTGGGTACCTGACACCAATACGCGTAATGATGTAGGGCGTAATGCTGTAAAAAATGAAAATGTTCCAAAATCACTCCTCAACACCCCACAAGGTCCCTAATGCCAATGGTATCACTAGAATGCACTTTTGGAAGCTAGAATGTCCTAGATCTGCAATTTACAAGCTGTGGACAAAAAACGTAATGATGTTCGCACGTCATGAAAAATGACGATTGATGACATGAGTGTAAAGCCCTTTGTGAGCCCGACCTCATGCACCAAAAATCATCTAATTTGGACACTCCTACCTCAAGATATGAGCAAAATAGCAACACAGACAAAAAGTGTCGTGATGTTGCCTATACTGTTTTTAACATGCAACAACTTACATCAAAGTGTAGATCAAAGCATCAACATTGCACACACAAAACTTCATAGCAAAATACTTAGCACAAAGAGAGATATGGACCCATAAAGATATGTTGTCAAGAGGCTTTTACCTCTTCTGCTCTATTCACTTCATAGTCCCCCCAAAAAAACTCGTCCCTCCTTACCAAAATTCAACCCCTCTATGGGTCTCACATGTCTTACTGTGTACATATGTTACAAGCTGGAGGTATATACCCCAAATCATTACATTTGGTCCTTGCTGACCCCAAATTACATACAAGTCTGTCTGCTAAACAAGCTAACTGCAAAAAATAAAAAATGCTTTTCCGCCTTGTCGTGATGTGACGACAACACTCCCCCCCACTTAATCCATTGTCCGTCCTCGGACATGCTTTTTCTTTAGGTGCTTTGGGAATGTCGTCGGGCTGCTATAGCTCTTCGTATTTCTTCTTGTCTCTCTTTGTTTTCTGCTTCTCTGATCCGCTCATGCACTGATTTGCATTCTGTGCATCTTTGAATGCTACATACCTCAAAGAGAAGTTCTGGATGACTGGCTTGAACAAGTGTGTGTCCACCTCGAAGAATCCTGTGTGAAATAGCTCTTCGAATGTCATCATGTAAGAGCAGGGTAGGAACTGGCATCTGGCAAATAGTCCCATCATTTGGTGATGAGTTGGCTACTTTGTCAAATCATACGCCAATCCCTCGTCGCCTTCTAAGAAAAGTTCCCATGTTGTGTCGTCAGGTAGGTCTTCTTTGAAGGTCTGGAAGATCTTGATAAAAAGATCAGCTGCCTTTGTAAGCATGACACATGCAAGATCTGGAACGCCCCTGAATTTGTCCTGTGTTCTCCTCCAGGCTCTGACAAAGTATGCATTCGTAGTGAATCCTCAGGGTTGTGGCAGTTCTGGGTAATTTAGCCAGTTCGGATGTCTAACCTTTGTCTGTTGAAACACTGTCCACACCCTTCGTTTGGCGACGACTGGGCAATAAGTTGGATTAATCCTTTGAGCCCTGGGTGCCCTGTTGTATTCTATGGTAGACCCCATGTGCTGGGCGAACCATGTTAGCCGCCAATTTGGCTGATTCCTGAGAGGAGCAATGCCTGACATTTCAGATGATGTGAGAGGTTCATAGCCTTCTGTCTCTTCCATAGTGCAAGAAGGCAACAATTCTTTTATCTACATGGCATTGATGAGCCGAAGGAGAGGATAAGGTAGGGACGGTTGTATCATACTGTCAATGATCTGTTGTGCGTTTTTATACTGCTTCACGGCCACTGACACTACCTCATACTCCCACTTCTTGTATGCCTTGATAGTAGGCTCTTGCTCTTCTTCTACCTCCTGCTGCATAGTGCAGAGCAGTTCGTTGTCTTCGGTTTCCGCAGCCATTTCCCCACTGGGATCTTCGGCCATCGGCTCTTTGATTTGTGTAGGTTCCTTTGTGTCCATTGCTTCAGTCTGTTCCATTTCTGGCATCTCTTGAAATTAGTTCTTGATGCTTGAGCTGTCGGTGGCTGTCATTAGTTCTCTCTGTTCCTTGAGTTCCGCCACTTCTTTCTTGAGTGCTTCCAGCTCCCTGAGCATCTCTTGACCTTCGATACTCTGAGTTGGATGCGCGGATGGTTGAGGAGCCAATAACGGCTGCATGAGAAGCTCATCAAGCTGAGCCTGCATCCACCTTTGCTTTTCCATAGCCACCTGATGCACCTTTCTTATAAAGGCCATTTGGTTTTCAATTTCTGTGTTTCTGTCCTCGGCCACTTTCTTTGCTTCCATCGCTTCCTTTACTTGAGTCTGGAGGATATGGATTTGTTGCTTCAGTGCTTGGTTTTCTTCCTCTGACTTCTTTGCGTCTGCTCTGGATTTGGCAAGTTCGTCTTGGACACTTTGTCTTCTTTCCTCCTCTCTTTTTAATTGGCTTTGACTCTGCGACAATGCTGCCATCTCATTGATTTCTCGGATCATGCGGTTTCTCCAATCTTCTATTTGTTCATCTCTGGCGAGCATTGGCAAGTCTACTTCTCTCCTTCCATCTTCTTGCGCCTCTTCTGCGATTTCTGGTCTTGGAGAACTTTGCTCGACAGGAGTCGGGCTTGGCTCGCTAACTTCTGCAGGATGAGCTATTAATGGAGAAGATAGTTGTGAAGGAACCAAAGCTTGTCTTGGTGAAGGAGGTGGAGTGTTGCCTGCTTCCAGATTTATCATGGATGTCCAGTCCTCCTTTGTAGAAATGTCCTCTAGCGGACTTTCTGGCTCCTCTGTGGATGCTCGTGGTACTTGGCGCACTTCATAAGAGGCTCGCAGTTCTTCTTCTAGTTCCACTTCCATATGCTGTACCGTCTCAGAGTACTGCACAGTTTCTTCTTCTACAGCAACAGTTGTCTCTTCTTGTGGAGCTCCCTCTTCATCATGTCTTCTTCTCACTTGTTCTTCAGCTAATCTTTGTCCCAATCTACTCATGCGAGTCAAATGCTGTAGTTGCTCTTTGTTGGGGTATAAACCCAATGTGGTCGACCAGGTAAGTGGACAGGCCGCCAGGTATGTACACATATTCTTTTGTAAAAACCTAATAAGAACTCACTATGCTCTACACATTACAGTAGAGCGAGTTCACCATATCGTAGTGCTCTTCTTCTCGCACTCTCTCTCGCGTCGCACTTCCGCTCGTACTCCTTCAACTGGTATCAAAGCTCAGATCGAGGCTCGGGGCAGCACTGTAGGAGGCTAGAGTCACAAGCTCAGATTGGAGTGAAATTCGACAGGCAACGACACGGCCCCAGAATTTCATTCTGAGGTCATCTCGGCCACCGTTTGGCTTCGACAAAGGTCTGCGCAGGCCATGTGGTCTCAGCGGGTGCAGATCCGACTCTGCAAATTTGGGGTTTTCGGCCTAGGACTGCAGGTGCGGAGCATATCGACACTCCCAGAGTGTTGATTTGTGGCTGTCTACACATCGAAGGACGGCTCACAGTTCTTGGAGGCGTGTCACATACGACACGGGCGCATCTACACACAGACTGTAGGCGACATCCACTAGTTCATCAGGTAGCTTGTGTTTGCTGCTTGATATTCCAGATTTCATCCTGACATTGCAGGTACTTCCACATGGGATGTAATGTCAGAGATGATGTATGTATGTTGAGGGTTTGCTGGCTGTGAGTCACGCAGCAAACAACCGCCGCAGTGGTAACAGCATACAGTGGGAAATTTGTGGATGTATGACTTTGTGGCAAGTCTATGTACTGTCAGATTTACTGCAGCCTTTGTTGAGGGTCGAGTGAGGTTTTATTGAGCTGGGCGATTCTCGAATGTTGAGATCCTTTCGGTGATACAGGTCTTGGAGCGATCCCTAGAGCACCCTTAGATAGGCAGCTAGGATGTGTTGACTGTGAGTTAGACAGTTGGGATTGGATCTTTGCTTTACTGCCGTTGAGGCATTGTCGCAGTCTATGCTTACAGGACAGTGACAGGACAGTAAGAGACAGTACACGTGCAAGACAGGTTTACCCGCAGCTTACAGTGTCAGAGAGACAGTCTTGTTTGAGCTGTTTTTTGGTCTGTTTTTAGTACACCAGAGCCATTTTACAAAGGAGACTCTGTCGAAATTTATGAAGAATCTGAAGCTTTCTTTGTTCATTTGACAGGTTGATATTGGTTCAGAGGTCAGTTTACAGGGGAAACTCTGCCGAATTTTTCCCAGAAAAGTAAACTACTGTGAAGCGTAGCTATGGCTGGATCACAGGACACTGCTCTTTACAATATCAAGAAGCTGGATGGAACCAATTTCCCATTGTGGAAGAAGCAGATTTGGCACGTGTTGGTACAAAAGAAGCAGATAAAACCTATAAAGCTCAAGGGGATAAAACCAGAAGATATGGATGAAGATGAATGGAGCGAAATGGATGAATTGACACTTTCTACCATTATGTTGACTTTGGCAGAAAGCGTTTACTTCAATGTAGCAGACGAGATGTCGGCTTATCAAGCATGGTTAAAGCTGAGTGATCTTTATGAGAAGCAGAGTGCAGCTTCACAGATATACTGGCTTAAGAAGCTTGTTGACTTGAAGATGAAAGAAGCGACACCTATGTCCAATCATCTGAATGAGTTCAACACAATCTATAGTCAGTTGTCAGCTCAAGGTGTCAAGTTTGATGAACCTGTTAGAGCTATGTTCCTGTTGATCACATTGCCGGAAAGTTGGGACACTTTTCGCACAGCTTTGAGTAATTCTGCACCTCCAGATGGTTTGAACATAGCAAGTGTAGAAGAAAGTCTCCTAACTGAAGAAACCAATAGAAAGACAATGGACAATAGCAAAGGAACAACCTTAGTTGTCAGGGGAAGGACCAAAGAAAAGTACAAAGGTGGAAAGACGAATCAGTCTCGTAGCAAGTCCCGCAGTGCTAAAGACAAGAGTGACATACAATGCTACCATTGTGGCAAGAAGGGTCACATGAAAAGAGACTGCAGAGAATGGAAAGCAGAAAAAGGCAAAGAGAAAGCTGAAGACCATGGTGAGAAGAACAAGTCCTCAATGAAGATTCAAGAAATAAATGTGACAAACACTCTTTCAGAGGATGACTGTCTAGTGTCAGGAGACATCTACTTCTTGAAGAATACAATGGACCCAGCTCTTCTTACAGCATCTGATGGAAATGCACTGAGTGACTGGATTATAGACTCAAGGGCATCACTTCATGTGTCTCCAAACAAGGAGTGGTTTACCTCTTATGTGACCACTAAAGATCATGTTCGGCTAGGCAATGGGCAGACATGTGAGATCTTAGGTGTTGGAGATGTTCAATTGAAGTTTCAGAATGGCTCTTCTTTCACGCTGATGAATGTGAGATATGTTCCCGCAATTACAAAGAGCTTGATCAGCACAGGTTTACTTGATGATGCTGGCTACGTCACCACTTTTGGACAGAACATGTGGAAGATATCCAAGGGTTCTATGACAGTAGCACATGGAGTAAATTCTGGAGGACTTTACATGATTTATGTATCAAATGTCTCTAAAAATGTAATCAATGTAATCGAGCAGCCGAATGTTTCTTTGTGGCATAGCCGGTTAGGACATATGTCCAAGAAGGGATTGGAAATCTTGTCTCGTTCTAGTTATTTGCCTGGCTTTTCATTTAATGATTTTGAATTCTGTGAACATTGTCTGTATGGTAAGCAAACACAGCAGCCACATAAGCATAGAAGCAGTAGAAGAGATACACAGTTGGCACTTGTTCATAGTGATTTGTGTGGACCTATGCCTAACCTATCTCTAGGGGGAGCTTCTTACTTTATGACATTTATAGATGATTACTCGAGGAAAGTATGGGTTTACTTTCTTAAGCACAAGGATGAAGCGTTTAGTGTTTTCAAAACGTTTGTGACACTTGTGGAGAATCAGAGTGGCAAGAAGCTTAAATGCTTACGCACTGACAATGGTGGAGAGTATGTTTCAAAGGCCTTTCAGGACTTTTGTGAGTCAAAAGGTATAAAACGTGAACTTACTGCTCCTTACAATCCTCCTCAAAATGGTGTTGCTGAGAGGATGAATAGGACCATACAAGAGAAGGTCAGAACTATGTTGTCTAATGCAAAGCTGCCAAATGGGTTTTGGGCTAAAGCTGTGTCAACAACTGTTCATCTTGTAAATAGATCTCCTAGCAAGGTTTTGCAGAAGGATTCAGTGCCAAAGATGGTATGGTCAGGCAAGGTGCCCTCATACAAGCATCTCAGAGTCTTTGGCTGTGAGGCATATACTCACGTTGCAAAGGAATTTAGGAACAAACTTGAGCCAAAGAGTAGAAAGTGCATCTTTCTAGGCTATGGTAATTCTGGTTAGATGGGGTACAGACTTTGGGATCCCGAATCCAGAAAGGTTATCCGCAGCAATGATGTTCACTTTAATGAAGCGAAATATCATTCTAAACCAGAGAAAGTTGAGGAGATTAGAAGAGTTGTCTTCCAAGAGGATGGACCTGCACGTGCAAGACAAAATGTCGGGGCTCAAGAGGAGCAAGGACAAGATAGAGTGGAACCACAGGTTGTGGCTGAGCCTGAGCCACCTATTGTGCGTAGATCTGGACGTGTCACGCGACCTCCTGATAGGTTTGTTCCATCTATGAACTATGTCATGTTGATTGATTGCAATGAGCCTTCATGTTACAAGGAAGCAGTGCAAATGAAGGACTCCGGGAATTGGCAATTGGCCATGCAGTCAAAGATGACAGCTCTGCATAAAAACAAGACATGAGAGCTAGTTAAATTACCACAGGGCAAAAAGGCTCTACCTTGTAAATGGGTTTACAGGTATAAGATCACCGCTCATGATAGTCAGCCAAAGTACAAAGCAAGGCTTGTTGCCAAGGGCTTTAAGCAAGAGCAAGGCATTGACTTTGATGAAGTCTTCTCTCCGGTGGTCAAGATGACTACATTGAGATGCTTTCTTGCATTGGTTGCCATATTAGATTTGGTGTTGCACCAAATGGATGTCAAGACAGCGTTCTTGCATGGTGATTTAGATGTGGAAATTTACATGCAGCAGCCAGAAGGGTTTGTTGAGAAAGGCAAGGAAGATTGGGTATGCCAGTTGTTAAAGAGTCTTTATGGCTTAAAACAATCACCGAGGGCATGGTACCATAAATTCCACAAGTTTATGCTTTCTCAAGGCTACAAACGTAGTAGTTCGATCACTGTCTATATACAAAGAAGGCTAAGGATGGCAGTTGGCTGATCCTTATTTTGTATGTGGATGACATGTTGATTGCTGGCAAGCACTTGGAAGAAATTTCAGCTTTGAAGTCAAAGATGGCAAAATCGTTTGAAGTCAAAGATGGCAAAATCGTTTGACATGAAAGACATGGGTGAGGCAAGTCATATACTTGGTATGCGCATTGAGAGAGACAGATCAAAGAAGTTGATTTGGTTATCTCAAACAGAGTATATTGACAAGGTTTTGCAACGTTTCAATATGGGGAAGGGAAAGGCACTGAGTGTTCCATTGCCACCATATGTGAAACTTAGCAAACAAGATTGTCCTCTGTCTGAGGAAGAACAGGCTGAAATGGATAAGATTCCATATGCGTCTGCAATGGGTAGTTTGATGTATGCAATGATTGCTACTCGCCCAGACATTGCATTTGCAGTGGGAGTAGTAAGTCGATACATGTCAAACCCAGGCAAGAAACATTGGGAGGCAGTGAAAGGAATATTGAGATACCTGAAAGCTACAAAGAGTATGCGTATATGCTAAGGGAGTCAGGAGCTAACTGTAAAGGGTTTTACAGACTCAGATTATGCAGGTGACTTAGACAACCGAAGGTCTACGTCAGGGTATGTCTTTACATTGGCTGGTGGAGCAATATCATGGCGTTCTCGATTACAAGATTGTGTTACTCAGTCTACTACAGAGGTTGAATATGTTGCAGCATCAGAGGCATGCAAAGAATCAATTTGGCTTAATCGACTAGTAACAGATTTGGGAATCAAAGAAGAGATGCATGTGTTATATTGTGATAGTCAAAGTGCTATACAATTGGCTCGCAATCCAGTTTATCACTGAAAGACAAAGCATGTGGATGTGAAGTATCATTTCATCAGGGAAATGCTCGAGGATAAGCAACTTCAGCTTGTCAAAGTTCACACCACAGAAAATCCTGCTGATCTACTTACAAAAGGACTTCCCTCAGAGAGCTTTGCGCATTTTCGCAAGCAGTTAGGTGTAGGGTAGTACATCACTTCTCTACATCTCTTGTATATTAGCTTGTATAGTAGCACTCTCTCGCGCGTCACAGTTCCGCTCGTACTCCTTCACTCTTCATGCTCTTGTCTGTGGGGAGCAACTTGCCTTTGCCTCTTGGGTTGAGGTTCGGTTTGACGACTAATCTCCTCTATTACCCTTTGTTGCTCTTGTCTCGGATCGTGTCTCCTCTTTGTGCGGCGCTCAGGTTGTACTGTAGCTTCTTCTTCTTCCCTTTCTGTTGGTTTGAACTTTGTGGACTAAAGCTGTGGCTGTGGCAGTGGTTTCTTCATCCTTAGACTCTTCTTCCTCTGCTTGGCCTGACAGGAGATTCTTGCACAAATGCCTCGCCACGTGAATTAGGGTTGCGTTATCTGAGGCCTGCAGCTTCAAGTCTTCCTTCATGCCAAGAGCTTGGTAGACTACTCGTGTAAGCATTTGCCCAGCTCCCAAATAACCCTTCTTCTGCACTGTTTGCGTCTTTGCCGCTCTCTTGATATCCATTAAGATCTTCTCCGGCAGATTGGATCTCAGTGGTTGCGGATGGTTCATTGATGTGGTTAGCCAATAGGTGAGTCCCACTTCTGGATGTGTATATTTCTGTGGTTTGATGATGTTGAACATCTGATGTAAAATCTGCATGGGCAAGATTATCTGATCGTTAAGTATATCATAGAAAGTTTTCTGCCCATCAGTCTGCAGAAATTTGGAACTCTTCATGCTCTGAGTTGTCCGGCAGCTTAGCTATGTTGAATCTTCCAGTCTTGATTTCTAGGGCTTCTTTAATCACGTTGGATGTGATTTGGATTTGGAGAAGCTTCCCTTTGTTTGAGGTGACTGATGCGGTGCCGTCTTCCTTGAGGGATGTCATAAGCTCGTAGCACCTTCGTGCCTCAACCGCCACCACATCTTGCAAATTCCAATTCTCTAATCCAATCATTTGCATCACTTTCCGCACTTCGGACATTCTCTGTAAATTCCGAAAAGACTGCGGCACTGACATGATTGTCAGGTTGTCGCCTGCTGGCGTCTGATACTTTGTCTTCAACACGAATGTCTTCGCAGCTTCCAAGCTCTCGCAACTGATGAAACATTTGATCACAGCATGTTGTGCGATCACTTCAAACTGTGGCACTATAACTTCGACTTGTGTTGCCGGCGCTTGATTGGATCCCGCTTCCATTGTTCCCTGCTGCGGAACATGACCTGCACCGCGTGTATCGGGCCAGTGGGATCCGGACGCCATAGTGTCGTGCTAGCCGTCTGTGTGTGGATCTGAGTTGCGTGGGTGAGTGAGTGCATTCTGTAATGTATGGTGAGTGCAAAGGGTGGTGTGCTCGAGCTCTACTAGGCCAATGACTGCGCGCACAGAAAAGCTCTCTCTCTAGCTCTCTCACTAGTGCAATGACCAAATGAGGTCCCCAAATGGCCTATATACCCACAGGTTTCCGTGACTTACCTTGACACTTGATTCTGAGCATACCATTGTGTAGCATATTCCGTGACATGCAAAATCGACTGTATACATCACATGCTTTGCTTGACGACGCTCTTCTCTAGTCTTTGACATCTGCAAGCTCTTGCCGTTAAGTGGCCATTCGGGCGTTCTTTTCCGATTCTATCATTTGACCACTCCTTAGAAACCTCTTCACTTGTACATTCAGCGTTTGAAGTCCGTTTCTGCTTTGGAGCTTCCATCAAATTTTATGGATTTTTCAAAAGAAATTGAAGAAAAATTAGTAAAATTAAAGAAAAATGCCAAAATTGACCAGAAAAAACACGAATAAATCTCATCAACACACTTTAGCACAGTCGCTTAACTTTTTCCATGATAACACCTTTTGGACTCTATTTGAGCTCTGAATTCTCTTAATTAGTGCCTGGAAAGTCCATTTTGGGCTCGTTTTCGCTCAAAAAGGAAAAAAATTCCAAGAAAACAACCATATACACACACCGCGCGACATCACACGAAGCCTAGTGTGTGCTCGAGACATTATATTTTAAAAATTGAAAAACAATTCTTCTCACGGTTGACCTGTCCAGCACTCGTGACTCCCCCCCACTTAATCGAAGCACTACGTGCGACGACGTGGTTCTTGTAGGAGTGTGTCGGGTATGAAGCTTGTGTCTATGCAAGGTCTTGAGTGACCCTATGTATCCGTACACAGATCATGCATGTTAAACCATATGCTATGCAAGAATAGGTCATAGACGATGTTTCCATGGGCTGTCGATGGCGAAGCTCTATCCCATCCTATTCTAATTGATTATGTACAATGCAGGCGATGTCTTTGGTGCTTTGTCACCAGAATGACCTTGAAGTTCATGGTGTCATAGGGATACGTTGATATCCTTGCTTCTTCCGAACTCTCTCTTGCCAAGGTTGTGATGGCAACTTCACATATCCTTGTTGGTGCCATCTATAACCATGACTTTGTTGGCAGTAACAGTGAGCTCCATCCGAATAGGTTACGCTGCAATTCCATAGCTTGATACCAAATCGGCTTTTTGCTTGGAATCGCCACGTCTACCCTTGCTGTGTTTCGTATGAGAACAGAACTCGCTTTCTTCACCATATCTTGCTATGCATCTTGGGTTTCTTTAGTATCTGCGTGTCTCGCTTTACTCCTTGAGAACTGTTGTGTGTTTCTTTGATGGCTTTAGCGACATTAGCATTTTGGGAACCCAACTCATACCATTATAAGCCGGATGAATTAGACTCTTGGGAACCCACTTCATCTGGTGTTTCCCCTTTGGGTATTCTTCGTGTGTTCTTCGTGTCAGCTTTTTTGTTGTTTCCTGCTTTGTCAAGCTTTGCACTTCATCCTTTTTGATCCAAACCTGTATACCACTATGAGTTCGTGTGTTTCTAGACTTTGCTTGCTCTTTGGGTTTGGTATTCTTGGCATTTGTCTTTGCTTGTTTCTGCATAGCCGTGTGAGTCGTGGATTTTGATTTGTCATCTTTTCTTTTCCAACTCCATTGCTCTTTTCCCGCGGCTATGCTTGGCTTCTTGATTGTCTGCTTTTCTATCTAAGTCTTTGCTTGATTGGGAGTCGTGTGAGTCATGGATTTGGCACTTTTGCTGGATTTCTTTACCCATATCCACTTCCCTTTTGCTGCGACTCTTTCTGGTAGTTCTTTTTCTTGTTTATCAGTGTGAGTTGTGCTTTTCTTGTTAGTCCCTATTGCTGATGTGGTTTCTTTTTCCTTTGTGGAGTCTTGTGATGAATCCGATGCCTCTTTTTTCTGTGCTTCTGGTAATGGCAGCACTTGTGGACCATAGAATTGAGTTGGAGTCACCAGATCCACCCACTTGTGTTGTCCATCTACCTTGCAGTGTACTGACCTTTCCCCCCAATTGAAGTAACAGTCGTATTTCGCTTGCCATGTCCTTCCCAAAATGATAGGCACGTCCTACAACTTAGGTTGGGTGACAAAGAACTCGTCCCCACAGGTTAGTTCACCAACATTTATCATCAAATCGCAAGCACCTAATGCAGTGGACCTATGTCCTGAATAATCCTGAAATTGTAACACCGTAGGACATACAGACATGTCATTCAAACACCCATACAATTTATATGAAATGGTATTACCATCTGCTCCTGTATCTATGAATGCATGTGTTTGCAATTGATTATTTACTGTGACTTCAATGAAAGGTAGAGGTGCATCTACTAGCGAATCATCTATGAACTCTATCTTGTAACGCTTTCCTACACCTTCCTTGAGTGGAATTGCTTGTTTGCGTTTTTGAGCCCGAATTTTTGCCTCCTCTTGAGCTAACTCAATCGTAAGACGCTTCTTCTCCTGTCTCCACTTTGCTTTGTGCAACTTAGCTAGTTGCTCGTTGGTTAGCGGCATATGATACTTCTTTATGCGACAGCCACTGATCCAATTCGGCATCTGCTCTCCATCTAGAGTTGAAAGCCTGACTGCACCTCCTGAAGACAATTGACCAATCACGTAAGCACCTCGTCCGCGCTTGGTGAACTTCTTGGCAAACTCCTTCAGAGTGTATACTAACACCAGATCACCTAGCTTGAACCGCCTTGTGATGATATGATCATCGTGAAATTGCTTCTGTCTTCGCTTCAAACCGTACATTCCTGCGACTGCTTTCAGTCTAGTCTCATCAAGCTTTTCTAGCTCTTCTATTCGTTCTGACAACTCATGTCCTATCCATTCTAGTTCTTTTGCGGACACGTAGGGTTGGCATTAGGAACTCCATTGGCAGTATGGCATCCAACCCATAAACCATGTTGAAGGGAGTCGTACCAATTGCCTGGCATACCCAATCTTCATTGCCTTTCTCAACAAACCCTTCTGGCTGCTGCATGTAAATTTCCACATCTAAATCACCATGCAAGAACGCTGTCTTGACATCCATTTGGTGCAACACCAAATCTAATATGGCAACCAATGCAAGAAAGCATCTCAATGTAGTCATCTTGACCACCGGAGAGAAGACTTCATCAAAGTCAATGCCTTGCTCTTGCTTAAAGCCCTTGGCAACAAGCCTTGCTTTGTACTTTGGCTGACTATCATGAGCGGTGATCTTATACCTGTAAACCCATTTACAAGGTAGAGCCTTTTTGCCCTGTGGTAATTTAACTAGCTCTCATGTCTTGTTTTTATGCAGAGCTGTCATCTTTGACTGCATGGCCAATTGCCAATTCCCGGAGTCCTTCATTTGCACTGCTTCCTTGTAACATGAAGGCTCATTGCAATCAATCAACATGACATAGTTCATAGATGGAACAAACCTATCAGGAGGTCGCGTGACACGTCCAGATCTACGCACAATAGGTGGCTCAGGCTCAGCCACAACCTGTGGTTCCACTCTATCTTGTCCTTGCTCCTCTTGAGCCCCGACATTTTGTCTTGCACGTGCAGGTCCATCCTCTTGGAAGACAACTCTTCTAATCTCCTCAACTTTCTCTGGTTTAGAATGATATTTCGCTTCATTAAAGTGAACATCATTGCTGCGGATAACCTTTCTGGATTCGGGATCCCAAAGTCTGTACCCAATCTAACCAGAATTACCATAGCCTAGAAAGATGCACTTTCTACTCTTTGGCTCAAGTTTGTTCCTAAATTCCTTTGCAACGTGAGTATATGCCTCACAGCCAAAGACTCTGAGATGCTTGTATGAGGGCACCTTGCCTGACCATACCATCTTTGGCACTGAATCCTTCTGCAAAACCTTGCTAGGAGATCTATTTACAAGATGAACAGTTGTTGACACAGCTTTAGCCCAAAACCCATTTGGCAGCTTTGCATTAGACAACATAGTTCTGACCTTCTCTTGTATGGTCCTATTCATCCTCTCAGCAACACCATTTTGAGGAGGATTGTAAGGAGCAGTAAGTTCACGTTTTATACCTTTTGACTCACAAAAGTCCTGAAAGGCCTTTGAAACATACTCTCCACCATTGTCAGTGCGTAAGCATTTAAGCTTCTTGCCACTCTGATTCTCCACAAGTGTCACAAACGTTTTGAAAACACTAAACGCTTCATCCTTGTGCTTAAGAAAGTAAACCCATACTTTCCTCGAGTAATCATCTATAAATGTCATAAAGTAAGAAGCTCCCCCTAGAGATAGGTTAGGCATAGGTCCACACAAATCACTATGAACAAGTGCCAACTGTGTATCTCTTCTACTGCTTCTATGCTTATGTGGCTGCTGTGTTTGCTTACCATACAGACAATGTTCACAGAATTCAAAATCATTAAATGAAAAGCCAGGCAAATAACTAGAACGAGACAAGATTTCCAATCCCTTCTTGGACATATGTCCTAACCGGCTATGCCACAAAGAAACATTCGGCTGCTCGATTACATTGATTACATTTTTAGAGACATTTGATACATAAATCATGTAAAGTCCTCCAGAATTTACTCCATGTGCTACTGTCATAGAACCCTTGGATATCTTCCACATGTTCTGTCCAAAAGTGGTGACGTAGCCAGCATCATCAAGTAAACCTGTGCTGATCAAGCTCTTTGTAATTGCGGGAACATATCTCACATTCATCAGCGTGAAAGAAGAGCCATTCTGAAACTTCAATTGAACATCTCCAACACCTAAGATCTCACATGTCTGCCCATTGCCTAGCCGAACATGATCTTTAGTGGTCACATAAGAGGTAAACCACTCCTTGTTTGGAGACACATGAAGTGATGCCCTTGAGTCTATAATCCAGTCACTCAGTGCATTTCCATCAGATGCTGTAAGAAGAGCTGGGTCCATTGTATTCTTCAAGAAGTAGATGTCTCCTGACACTAGACAGTCATCCTCTGAAAGAGTGTTTGTCACATTTATTTCTTGAATCTTCATTGAGGACTTGTTCTTCTCACCATGGTCTTCAGCTTTCTCTTTGCCTTTTTCTGCTTTCCATTCTCTGCAGTCTCTTTTCATGTGACCCTTCTTGCCACAATGGTAGCATTGTATGTCACTCTTGTCTTTAGCACTGCGGGACTTGCTACGAGACTGATTCGTCTTTCCACCTTTGTACTTTTCTTTGGTCCTTCCCCTGACAACTAAGGTTGTTCCTTTGCTATTGTCCATTGTCTTTCTATTGGTTTCTTCAGTTAGGAGACTTTCTTCTACACTTGCTATGTTCAAACCATCTGGAGGTGCAGAATTACTCAAAGCTGTGCGAAAAGTGTCCCAACTTTCCGGCAATGTGATCAACAAGAACATAGCTCTAACAGGTTCATCAAACTTGACACCTTGAGCTGACAACTGACTATAGATTGTGTTGAACTCATTCAGATGATTGGACATAGGTGTCGCTTCTTTCATCTTCAAGTCAACAAGCTTCTTAAGCCAGTATATCTGTGAAGCTGCACTCTGCTTCTCATAAAGATCACTCAGCTTTAACCATGCTTGATAAGCCGACATCTCGTCTGCTACATTGAAGTAAACGCTTTCTGCCAAAGTCAACATAATGGTAGAAAGTGTCAATTCATCCATTTCGCTCCATTCATCTTCATCCATATCTTCTGGTTTTATCCCCTTGAGCTTTATAGGTTTTATCTGCTTCTTTTGTACCAACACGTGCCAAATCTGCTTCTTCCACAATGGGAAATTGGTTCCATCCAGCTTCTTGATATTGTAAAGAGCAGTGTCCTGTGATCCAGCCATAGCTACGCTTCACAGTAGTTTACTTTCCTGGGAAAAATTCGGCAAAGTTTCCCCGGTAAACTGACCTTTGAACCAATATCAACTTGTCAAATGAACCAAGAAAGCTTCAGATTCTGCTGAAATTTTGGCAGAGTCTCCTTTGTAAAATGGCTCTGGTGTACTAAAAACAGACCAAAAAACACTGTCTCTCTGACACTGTAAGCTGTGGGTAAACCTGTCCTGCACCTGTACTGTTCTGTCACTGTCCTGTAAGCATAGACTGTGACAATGCCTCAACGGTAATAAAGCAAAGATGCAATCCGAATTGTCTAACTGACAGTCAATACATCCTAACTGCCTATCTAAGGGTGCTCGAGGGATCGCTCCAAGATCTGTATTATCGAAAGGATCTCAACATTCGAGAATCCTCCAGCGCAATAAAACCTCACTTGACCCTCAACAAAAGCTGCAGTAAATCTGACAGTACATAGACTTCCCACACAGTCATACATCCACAAATTTCCCACTATATGATGTAACCGCTGCGGCGGTTGTTTGTTGCGTGACTCATAGCCAGCAAACCCTCAACAAACATACATCATCTCTGACAATACATCCCATGTGGAAGTACCTGCAATGTCAGGATGAAATCTGGAATATCAAGCAGCAAACATCAAGCTACCTGATGAACTAGTGGATGTCGCCTACAGTCTGTGTGTAGATGCGCCCGTGTCGTATGTGACATGCCTCCAAGAGCTGTGAGCCGTCCTTCGATGTGTAGACAGCCACAAATCAACACTCTGGGAGTGTCGATATGCTCAGCACCTGCAGTCGTAGGCCGAAAACCCCAAATTTGCAGAGTCGGATCTGCACCCGCTGAGACCATGTAGTCGAAAATGGCCTGCGCAGACCTTTGTCGAAGCCGAATGGTGGCCGAGATGACCTCAGAATGAAATTCTGAGAACACCAAGTCCTTCGAGCTGTCCCAGAGGATTAGGGGCCGTGTCTTTGCCTGTCGAATTTCACTCCAATCTGAGCTGGTGACTCTAGCCTCCTGCAGTACTGCCCCGAGCCTCGATCTGAGCTCTGATACCAGTTGAAGGAGTACGAGCGGAAGTGCGACGCGAGAGAGAGTGCGAGAAGAAGAGCACGACGATATGCTGAGCTCGCTCTACTGTAATGTGTAGAGCAGAGTGAGTTCTTATTAGGTTTTTACAAAAGAATATGTTTACATACCTGGCGGCCCGCCCACTTACCTGGGCGACCACATTGGGCTTTATACCCCAACATCTCTTCCTTAGGCAAGAATGCATGCTTTTTCATGAACTAGTGGGTGGAGACAACGATCCATGAAGTGCCATATGTAGTCTCGATGCTTCTCCAAGCTAGAGACAAATACAAAGAATGATCTTTTCCAAGCACATCAATGGCGGCAATAGCTGATGGAAATGGTTGATGATGGCATGTTTGAATTATGATTGTGATAATGAGAATGGCTTCTACAAGCTTGGGTCTTTTCAAGCGGGGTGCCTTCACGCTGGACATATGCAAAGATGTCTCCAATTTCTCCATAACAACCATTCCAAGCTCAACTAAAAATGCAGCTTCTTTGGACACATGGCTACCAGAAGACAACAACACGTGTTTATTTGTCTTTGATCAAATTTGTGTATGAAATCTTTAGATTGCTGCAAATGTATTCTACTTCTCACTGTGACCTTGAGGGGTTCACCATTCAATACCCCCCTATATAACGTGCATTCGTGGGGTTTTTAAAAAAACCCTCTTTTAACATGTTTGAATGAATAAAATGACCCCTTATTTTAGGATTTTTTTCCAAAATTGAATATAAAAACCCCTCATTTTAATGTATCTCTGTTAAATTGCCTAAAAGTTATGCATTTAAAAACCCTCCTATCGCACTCACGTTATACATTAACATGATTACATGGTGCACCCCCCGAGATTGTGACCATTTGATTGTGGTCATCCCAATGGTTCAATCCTCAACTAGTGCATTGTGGCCTCCCTCGTAGTCCTCACCACCCATGCAGCTAGGATTGGAGTATAGACTGGGCACAAAACCCATTTAGCTTGAGGTGTTATCGTAACCAACACTACAATCTTGCTTTTAGGGGGAAGAAGTTAAGAATAATGTGTGGCTTCGTTGTTGCCACAGCCATGGGTGGCATATCCTTCAATGAATGTGCTAGTGAAGATGAAATTTGGTTGCTTATCAAGAACTTTTTGTGCTAAAATATGGGCATCGGTGAAAATGAGAACCTTTTGAGCTAAAATAAGGAGATCAACACTCTCATTTTCACCGTTGCATAGATATCGCTCTCCATCTGAGAATGGAGGGCTGCTAATCATGGAAGGCATCTGATCTATAACTATAGAAGATGAGGGGGAAAATCCAGTAGCGAGTGCTAATTTCGTGAAGTAAAGTCATTTCTCATCGGTGATAATGTGAATGCATCGGTTCTCATCGGTGAAAATGAGCGTGTTGATCTCCTTGTTTAATTGGGCAATGTTTTTGGACACAATTATTGTCCTGAAAGATCCATTCACACTTCCTTTCATTTTCCTAGCAACAACTTTATAAATGCCAACAATTATGACACGACCTCTAGGTTTCTAGAAATCCACTACGTCATCTTTGACAACAAGGAAGTTGCACAGGGCAGGATTTTGTAGCATCTCCTAGATAGAGATTGTTCGGTGATCCTTATATATACAAAGACCAATCTATGACGAGAAGATTTTTGAGGTTATCCTGTGTTCGGTACACAAATCCTGCTAGAAGATGACCTAATTCTTCGCACTCCCTAGAAGTGAAGTCGACACTTCTTCTAGAGAAGAAATGCATACTTTTCCCTACTTTTGGCATGATTAGAGAACATTCTATGACAATCCATCATTAGGAAATTTTGGAGGTCATTTGGAGGGCCTTTTAGAAGAGAGAGAAAAAAGAGCTCTTACAATGAGAGAAAAGCCAATGTTACATAGAAAAATAGACCAATATTAAGAACTTTTGGAATGGCCTTTGTGAGTTGTTCGCAATTTTTTTAAAGAACAGCGCGTAGGGGCCATCCCAGTTTTTTTGGAATGGTTTCTACGCACCATTTTCCAAAAACATATAACACACACACACACACACACACACACACACATACATATATATAAACATATATGTTTTAGGAGAAGGCCGCACAGATGCCATCCCAAGAAAATTTAGAATGGTCTCTGCACACCGTTCTCCAAAAAAATGGCAAATGGGGGCGCAAACCATTGTGCAAAAACCACTTTTTAGTGGTATTTTGGGCTTTTCTTCCTCTCTGGGTGTCAGAACGAGGAATGTAGATATTTGTTTTTTAGGTTTTTGGGTGCTTGGGATGCATTGGAGGTGTCAAAAGCTTAGAATTATACCACTAGATAATAGTTTCATGAATTTTCTTGATTTCAATAATAAAAAAAGCAAAATTAAATGAGCAGTGCCTACGTCACGAAAAAGACACTTGCATTGAATGAAAAGGTGTATCTTAAGAAAATTTTCTATAGAGAGAAATAGATCTTACAAGGACCACCAAATGGCCTCCAAAATTTTCTAATGCTACACAGACTATACTAGCAATAAAAGGGGTAAGCAATTCTTGAGGAGATCACTTGTGGATGTTGAAATTGCCTTTAAATCCAACATGAACCTCTTTCTCTTGCTGAAGATAGTACTTAGGATCCATACTTTTGGTGACTTCATCAAGAGCATCAACAGAGGGCTATAAATACTCACTTGGGTGTGCCGTATTAATGTCTGACAAGCTAGACCGGTATTAAAATTTGAAGATCAACCAAATCAACGAGTAAATGGTGTCTACCCTTGCAACCATACTCTGAATTTTATCCAACTTGCAACCAATTTCCAATGCAGCACAATTGATCAACCTCCCCTCATCCAGTGCAACTAGAGTAGATCATGCTTTGAGAGAAAAAACCATGATAATGTAATTCATTTCAAAAGTCCTCCCTCCTATAAATTGTGCATTAAATATTTGAATTCTTGCCTTAATCCACACTCCAAATAGCATGTCATCATGACTCCCCTTATTACAACATCTTTACCTAATGAGAGTTGGTTGAAAACCCTACAAGCATTCTCAAGGATTCCGCATCTTGAATAGGTATCAATCAAGGAAGCCCCAACAAATTTGTCACAGTCAAATTTGTCCTTTGTGTTAGCCCTTGCTAGTGCTCCAATCACTTTTTTCTTTGTGCACTGCTCCTTTGTCTCTGGTGGTCGCACGATGCTATTCCCCTTTTATAGCTGCTCGCTCGCTTTTAACTACAACTCGATCTCCTGATATAAATATACTCTTTTTTAATTTGGTGAGCCAATCGCATTGTTTTTCACATGTCATGAAGTCGCTTGTGGGCTCAAAGAGTCCAAAAAGGACCTTTGGCTCACCAAGTAATGAAGACTCACTTTTGGCTCTTGTAAGAAGTGTGATGCTAGTTTACAAAGAGAAAATAGCCCATAAACTTTCCAATATGTGGCCCATGAGTCAATACATCTTTTGAAATCTACTATCCCTTTGTCATCCAAATTACTCCTTGACATGACGAGGTTGTCCTTTGTAGTAAATATAAACACTAACGTTCCAGGCCTGCCCCACTTTATTTTGTCGCTTTGTGATTAAAACAATGTTCTTAGCAACTTGCGGATAAAGGAGGGAGGCCCAATAAATTGCACTATCTGCAAATATATAAGGTGAAAGAGACTATTTTTGTACATGTTATCTCTAGCTGCAAAAGTGACACGGTAGAATTCACCTCTCTTAGATAAATTATCACATGATTTCTAAGCTACCATGTGTATGTATCCGTCAACATCTACTAAGAATCATCATCTATAATTTTGGTTTAGTCCTAGTATGTTTGAGTGTGTCAACACATGGTTGATTGCTCCTGCTTTGATTAAAGCTTTTTTCTTCTATGTGCCACCTAATTTATCCTCCCTTGCCTCCCTTGGGTACTTAGACCACCCTCTCATTGTGGCGATCGCTATGTCACCCCACCCTACACCTAGAGACATCCTTAGCTCCCCCTTCCATTTCTTGAAAATGGATAATGGACAAAAGTCTTGATATAGGTAAATCCACATCCTACTTTGCATGACATGAACTCCTGAATGATCTAGCAAGACATCCCTTAATAAGAATCCCAACAATGACACGGGTGCTCTATTTATTCCATATCAAGTATATTTTGGTATTCCTCTTTCGTTTTATTTCTTTGTGTTTGGTTCTACAACACACACAATATTGGCTTCCTCAACCACACAATAATGTTAGGAAATATGATGTAGATAAGTCCCGGGGTCTTCACTAACGATTACCGTATGGTGTCACGTGAGTGTACAATAAGGGAGGGGGGGGGGTGGGTGTTATGAGGCCAAAAAAGTAGATTTTTACAAAAGAGGGTACTGTATATAGGGGGTAAAATGACAGTTTTTGTGCACGCAGGTGACGTCTTCCTAGTACCACTAGTGAATCCACCAGGAAATAAGTAGATGAATGAGAAGTTTACTTAATGGAGAGAGATAAGATTCACACACGAGAGATTATAGAGGAGAGAGAGAGAGAGAGAGAGAGAGCATGATATACATGGTTCACTCAATGTGGGCTACGTCCATGGGAAAGCAACCACTCAATGGCTATAATACTTCAAAACAAGAAGTAGACTACAAAGGGATTATACCCTTTTGGAGCTGCCGCCTTGCTTCACTCTCACCACCTCACATCAACTCCACAATGCACCTCAATGCTTCCCAATCTAATTTTGTGTGTAGAAAAGTCCTTCTGTATAGGCCAAAAGGGCTACCCTCTCTCATGAGAGGCAGCCATGTGTAGCCGCCCTTGTGTAGACAAGTCCAAATGGGACCCTTCAATCCGCCCATGTGTGGCCGCCCTTGAGAAGACAACAACTCCGTATTTGCAATCGGCCACCAACCATTGGCGATTGACTTTCTACCACCAGCCATCGGCCATTAACTACCGAACACTAGCCAAACAACCGGCCGATTTCCGACCACTTTTCGACCGTTGTTCGGCCATAATATTCCCGCAAAAAGGAATCGAGCTTTACTCGAGATTGGTCGTGAAAATTTTGGTTTTCGGTAAGTGATTTTTCTTCACGCACAATGGATTCTCCTCATAATGGGGGCCTTATATAGGTACATTTTTAACACAAAAAATTATAAGGGGTAAATCAGGCTCCATCCTTAACAATCTCCCACTTGGAGACTTATCACCAAACCAAACGTGTGACTGCTTTCCATCTTGGCTTCTTATCCTTGAATGCCGATTAAAGATGAGCAAAAGCTCAACTTCTCCTTATTGACCACCTCTGTAAACATGTCTGCAGGATTTTCACTTTTATACACCTTTCCTAGCTTTAGTTGTCCCTCTTCCAAAAGAGTGCGTATGAAGTGATATCTTACCTCAATGTGCTTTGTCCTTGAATGAAACACTAAGTTCTTTGCAAGATGGATAGCACTTTGGCTATCACTGTACAAGACACAATTGTTTTGTTTGAATCAAAATTCTTCTAGGAATCTGTGAAGCCACAAAATTTCTTTGCTTGCCTCCATCATTGCTACATACTCTGCTTCCATGGTAGAAAGTGAGACCACTTTCTACAACTTTGAAGCCCAGCTTATTGTTGTGTCTCCAACCATGAAGACATAGCCAGTAGTGCTCCTTGGATTATCTTTGTTACCTGCCCTATCTGCATCAGCATACCCTTGAAGAAAAATATCAATTCCTCCATAATACAAAGCATTTGTTGTTGTCCCTTTTAGATACCTAAGTATCCACTTCACAGCTTGCCAGTGGTCTTTACTTGGGTTGTCCATGAGCCTACTTACAACTCCCACTGCATGTGCAATATCTCGCCTTGTCCAGACCATAGCTTACATAAGAGAACCTACCGTTGCAGCATATGGAACTTTAGACATATAGGCTATCTCCTCTTGTGTCTTTGGACACATATCCTTGGTTAGTTTAAAGCGACCAGCCAAAGGTGTAGAAACCGTTTTTGCATTTTGCATTCCAAACCTTACTTGTACCATCTTGATATAATCATCTTAAGATAGCTTTAATGTCTTCTACGTCCTGTCCTGTGATATCTTCATACCAAGTATCCTCTCTGCAACACCTAAATCTTTCATTGAAAAAGATTTAGACAGCTCCTCTTTTAGGTCTTTGATGACTTGCATGTTAGCATTTGCAATCAGCATGTCATCAACTTACAACATTAGGATGATGAACTTCCCATCTCCCAAATTCTTCGTGTAGACGTAATGATCTGAGTTGCATCTTTTGAATCCATGATCCAACATCCATCGATCAAACTTCAAGTACCATGAAAATTTTGGTTTCTGGCAAGTGATTTCGTTCACGTACACGATGGCTTTTCCTCATAACGATGGCCTTACAAATGTGCATTTTTGACACAAAAAATTACAAGGGGTAAATCAGGCTCCATACTTAACAAATACTACCTATTGATGCATTTCCCTTTCTTGACCATTGTGCATACCCTTTTCTTGGCCACTTTGTGTGTGTGTGAGTGTGTGTGTGTGTGTTGGGGGGGGGGGCGGTATCATTAGCCGCTACATGGTATATCAAGCAGCTACAAAGTTCAAATGTATTAAATATTGGTAGTTTTGAGAATTTTTTTCTTTCATAGGGAAAGATCCAAAGGATATATGATGTTGCTTGATGGCCGTTTAAGGAATCCTTCTCTCTCTCTCTCTCTCTCTCTCTCTCTCTCTCTCTCTCTCTCTCTCTATTTATCTTTGTATCCATGTATCTAGATAGTATTTGTTCATCCATCTATTATCCTCTCTCTCTCTCTCTCTCTCTCTCTCTCTCTCTCTCTCTCTCTCTATCTATTAGGTCAAAAACGATTGCACTAGAGAGAGAGAGAGAGAGAGATGCATAGAGAGAGGGGAGGAGAGCACCATCGATATAAGTATAGATACATAAACAAACAAACATATAGAGGTAGAGAGGGGGGGCAATTGATAGATGTTTAGAAATAAAAAAATAGATAGATATTTAGTGATAGAAAGATCAATAACGACAAGAAGATATATATGTATATATATATGTATATATGTATATATGTATATATATATGTGTATATATATATATACACATATATATATACATATATACATATATACATATATATCTTCTTGTCGTTATTGATCTTTCTATCACTAAATATCTATCTATTTTTTTATTTCTAAACATCTATCAATTGCCCCCCCTCTCTACCTCTATATGTTTGTTTGTTTATGTATCTATACTTATATCGATGGTGCTCTCCTCTCCTCTCTCTATGCATCTCTCTCTCTCTCTCTCTCTCTCTCTCTCTCTCTCTCTCTCTCTCTCTCTCTCTCTCTCTCTCTAGTGCAATCGTTTTTGACCTAATAGATAGAAATTTGTTCTTTTGATTATCCAAAATCCGATTTGGGTAGTCTATAGCCTCAATCAAAGAGCAACATGCCATGTACGCATTGATGTAAAAGCAAAAAATTTCAAAGCTATGGAAGGCTTTTCAATATTAATCCTGTTACTTGGCATATTTGGTTCCACTATGCTATGATGAGGAATCATCGTCTAAATCCTTATACTCTTCTTCCTTGTAGATAAGACAATTATTTACCAAGTATAGAGCTTCTTTTGTCAAATCATTCAATGTAATTCTCTTTTTCAGGTGTAGGTCTTTTTGGAGATCTACGTTCCTCAATCCTTGGATAAAAATGAGCATTAACCTTGACTAGATTGGCAGTTCTTCTACTGGATAGAGCTTCACATATCTCTTCACTCATAAGACTGCTTTTTGTACAAATCCCCCTTCTTTCTGCTTGAATTTATGGATTTGAAAGACGATGTTATGAGTTATCCCTCTTTGAGAGAAGTCCTCGATAAACTCGTCAAACACCTACTCAATTGACTCAATCTACAAAATCCAACTAGGTGGCAGTATCCTCTTCGAGTTTTAGTCCAAATTATGCAAATTACGTTGGAAAATCTAGGAGTTCTTGAGCTCTGATTACAGGCGCAAAGGCTGCCACATGATCCCAGGGATCTCTGTTCCCGAAATATTTCTTGTTTACCCAGTTCTAGACTTGGGATGGTCCGATCCTATGGTGATCTACCAACCTAAGCATAGGGTCTCCTAGTACTCCTCTATGAGCTCTTTCTAGTATTGGGTGTGATAAGGGTTTCACTCCTAAAGGCTCTCCTAATCAATAATTCTTGTTTGGTCTTGCAGGTGGTTGTTCCTCTCTTTGGACCCTTTCTACTCATTTGTGTTCTTGATGTGGCTCTTCTGTCCTTGTTGGATTTGATGTTATTGTTCTACTCTCATCTTGCTATTTTCAGTGGATTGGTGGTATTTGTGGTGCCTCTAGCTCTAACATGGCTTGATAACCACCTCTATTTGTGTTCTATTTTGCTGTTGCATATTGTTGGAGCCATGCTTGCAATGATGGTACTGTTGCTTGCTAGTCTTGAGGGTTGGGCAATGGTTGTCTATTTGTATGCGATATGATTTCATAATTATTTGAGAAATGACTTGTGGACTTGCTAGGGGTGTATATGGGATTTTGCTTCTCTTTAAGAAACTTAGTTACAATAGTTCTAGAGTTACCACTCTTTTACCATCCCCTGAATGGATTGGCTCATATTCATGTCCATATTTATTGACAATCCACTAGGCATGGCTAGGTTATAAGGGAAGAGTGGGGTTTTAGGGTATTTACACGGGTTTTGTCAATGGTTCGGGTGGTCTGTGTGAGGTTTTAGTGCTGCTGGAGTCGGTTTTTGTCGTGGGAAGCTGAGATGTTTGAGTTACCCCCTTTCGGTGCTGTCCGGGGCATACCTTCGACACCTTTGCTCATTTTGGTGTCGGCAACGCGTGCTTTGGCCGTCCTCCTTTTGTTGATGTCGTTCGGCTTTCTTTCTTTTTTTTTATGTTGTGAGTGTGCGTATGTGCGTATATGCCTGCATGTATGTGTAGGTGAGTGTGGATAGGCGTGTGTGTGTATATATATATGTGTGTGTGTGCATATTGCCGTGCGTGTGAACGTATGGGTGCGTGTGTGTTCAAGCATGTGTATATATATGTATATGTGCGCGAGCGGTGGCGTGGGAACGGGGGGTATGTATACTATATATATATATATATATATATATAGTTTTTTTCTGTGGTACTGGCGACGCAAAGACGGGGAGAGGGGGGAAGTGAGAGCGAGGGTGTGTGTGCGTGTGTGTGTGTATGTGTGTGTGTGTGTGTGTGTGTGTGTGTGTGAGAGAGAGAGAGAGGGTGTGTATGTGTGTATGTGAGTGTGTGTGTGCGTGAGTGATGCGGCGCCTGCACGGATTGAGTGGCGAGAGAGAGCGAGCGTAGAGATGGCGGGTTGCAACGGTGCGCACGAGCACAAGGGAGAGAGGGTGTGGAGAGATGGTGAGGGGGGGGGATGGGATAGGGTGTGTGTGTTTGCATCAAGCGCACACCCGCAATGGGCTAGGTCCGGGGTGTGAGGGCAAGTGTGTGCGCAGGCAGGTCGACAGCGGGCGCAAAACGGGGGGGGGGAGGGAGGGCTTAGTCAACGAAGTGGGGGAGGGTATATTAGAGAGAGAGAGAGAGAGAGAGAGAGAGAGAGAGAGAGAGAGAGAGAGAGAGAGAGAGAGAGATTGCCCCCTAAGGCGGGTTCCCACCAGAGAGGAAAAAGAGTGAGAGGGTGTGAGGTTGTGAGAGAGGGTGAGAGGGGATAGGGATAGGGTGTGTGGTGGAGAAGGGAATTGAGAGAGAGAGAGAGAGAGAGAGATTCCTTCCATGGTCTGCGGGGCCGCTCTCTTGAGAGAGAGAGAGAGAGAGAGAGAGATCTAGAGCTAGGTGAAGATGGGGGGGGGGGGGGGGGGGGTAGGTGGAGTGAGGCCAAAGGGATGTGGACGAGGGGGGGGATGGATTAGCGGGCTAGGGGAATGGGAAGGTAAGGCTGAGTGTGTGTGTGTGTGTGTGTGTGTGTGTGTGTGTGTGGGTAGATGAGAGAGAGAGAGATATGGTGAAGAAGAGAGAGAGACTTTGGCTTCTTCTATGCAATGAAGGAGATAGCGAGGGAGGATGGCCGAGCAATGTGCCATGTGGGCTGCCGAATGACGGGCTATGAGAGAGAGAGAGAGAGAGAGAGAGAGAGAGAGAGAATATGAATGAGGAAAAGAGAGTGTGTGCCAAGAAGGGAGAGAGGAGAAGAGGGAGGTGTATAGGGAAAATGGCGGTCTGCTAGGCTAGGGTATGGACGAGCTAGGGCTGTGAGATGGACCAAGGCATTACCGAGCCTCTCGATGGTGTTGCCAAGGCTCCAACAGAGGAAAAATATTTTTTTTTCTTTTTTTTCTTGGATTTCTAAAAATTGGCTATCATTAGCCCTCCCCTTTTGGCTAGAGGCATTCATGTCTCTAGCTCATCTGTTTGATCATTGTCGCCGGAGGTGGCGGTTAATGGTGTATCCTCATATGGAATGTCAATAGGTGGAGCTGGTCAAATCGAAGAAAATAAGGTTTAAGCCGCCAACCATTTACCCTGGTTTTATGAAGTTTTCCATCAGCTTCCATAAGCTGGTAGCTTCCATTGGCATACTTTTTCCTGATGATGAAAGAGCCTTCCAATCGGAGTAGGAGTTTCTTATCTTTGCGCGTGTCAAAGCGATTGTTGTAGTGGAGCACCAACATTCTATTTTTCAATTCTTTTTGCCGAAGATGCTGGTTAAAGCTAAGCCGTCTGTGCTCTGCTTGTGCCGCATAATAATTTATTGCTTCTTCTTGGTCCAACTGTAGTCTCTCCAAGTCGATGATGTGATCTCTCAAATGCATGTTGGGCTGTTGAAGTTGGCTTGCCATTACTCTGAGACTTTGTAGTTGCACTTCAATGGGCAATATTGCTTCCTTACCAAATACCAGATGATACTGTGTGAATCCCAAGGATGTACGGAATGAGGTTTTGTAGGCCCACAAAGCTGGTAGTAGGTACTTATCCCACTCTCCAAGATGATTGTTTACCTACTTGGTAATAATTTTAGAAACCATTCCATTCACCTTTTTAACTAGGCCATTACATTGAGGGTAATATGGTGAAGAGTGCCTCCTTGTAATGCCCAGTTTCTGCATTAATTCTCCTACCAAGTTTGCTCTGAAACCTGGTCCTCTATCATAGATGATCTCTAATGGTGTGCCAAACCTACAACATATGTGCTCGTAGATAAACTTAGCTACCTCTACCGCTATGATTCTAGTAGTGGTTGTAGCTTCTGCCCATTTAGTCATGTAGTCGACCCCCATGATAATGTAAAATTTTTCTGAGTTGGCCCTAGGTAATGGTCCTATGGCATCGATACCCCACTTTTCAAATGGTCCATATGAAAGAATAGGTGTCTGTGGTTCAGGCATAAGTGACCTAGTGCCGGCCTTTTGACACAACTTACACATTTTGCACCAGTGGTGTACATCACGGTTGAGGCTAGGCCATATGAAGCCAGCTTGCAAGATTTTCCTACTTGTTATGTTTAGGGCAAAGTGACCACCACAAGCCCCGTCGTGATAGCTAGCAATTACTCCCGTGATTTCATGAGAGAGAGAGACCTTCCTGAGTATTTGGTCCTTACCCTTACAGTACAAACCGTCATTGATGAGCCGATACCTTGTGGCCTTCCGCGTCAGCCATTGCTTCTGTCCCTTTATTAAATCTAATGGGCATTCCCCTATTTCCAAAAAATGCATGATGTCAGGTAAGGCGTCACTACCTGGAAATAGAAGGAGCTTTAAGCTTTATAGCCCCAACCACCACTTCCTGTAGTCTTTTACTTGCTAGGGAATCTGCTTCATGGTTTTGAGTCCTTGGGATATGGTATATTTAAACTTCTTTAAACTTATCCAACAAGGTTTTTACACCGCTTAAGTGAGTCCTCAAGCTAGGATTCTTGCATATCCATACCCCATTTACTTGCCTTACCAGAAGTAGAGCATCCCCAAATACATTAAGGCGTTGTACTCCTTGCGAGACGCACCATTGTAAACCCTTGGTTAGTGCTGCATACTCAACTTCATTGTTAGAATGTGAATCTAACAATTGGCACAACGAAAATACCTTTGTCATCAAAGACCACTATGCCTGCACAGCTGCTTTGTTGGAGGCTTGCTTGTAAGCTCCATCAAAGTAGAGAGAGTGTGCTCTTTCTACCATCGGTGGTACTATAGGTAATCGAACTTCTTCCCCTTTAGATTGCCTCTCCTTCCTTTCAAAGACTTGGTAGGTCATGAGTACCCCCAAGATTGCCCTTGTCGTGCCTTCCACTTGTATCGTGTAGTCAAATTCTTGCAGACGAACTAGCCATTTAGTAATCCTAGCAGACCAATCCATGTGTTGCACGACATAGGGAAATATCTCATCCGTGGTTAGAATCACAAATTTCTTAGGCAACAAATATGACCTAAACTTTGTAGTTGCAAACCTAAGGGCTAGGACTAAGTGTTCCACATGGGTGAAACCTTTCTCTGTTGCTGTCATCATTCGACTAAAGAAGTAGATTGGCCTCATGAAAGATGTCGTCGTATCATTTTGAAGTAGCACAAACCCCAATGAGTTATCACCCACACTTGAGCTGACATAGAATTTTTCATCCCACTTAGGCGGTGAGATAGTTGACAGGGTGGCTAAGACCTCCTTTACCTTGTTGTAGGGATGCTCGCTTTCCTCATCCCAAGTGAAAGTTGATTTTTGAGTGAGCTTTTGCAATGGTAGAACAAGTTGCGATAGTAGATGTATGAATCTACTCAAGTACCTCACTTTTTGTAGAAAAGAGACCAGTTGACGTACGATTGTTGGTGAAGGTAGGGCTATGAGTGCGAACACCTTACTTGGGTCGGCGTTGATACCTTTTGCTGAAATTTCATGGCCTAGTAGAATGACCTTACTCTCCACATTTAATTGCCCGCCTATGCTTTGCAACCTGGCCAAACCTTTAGTTACCTTTTCTAAGTGTGAAATGCAGGAGCTATATATACAAAAATCATCAATGAACACTCTTATGAATGTCCCAAAGAACGGTTGGAAAATATATGTGACATATGTTTGGAATGTGGCAGGTGCATTTGCGAGACCAAATGGCATAACCTTGTATGCAAAACAACCCCGTGGCGTGATAAAAGTGGTTTTTAGCTGATCTTCCAAGGCTATGTGTATTTGAAAGTATCCTGAATAACCATTACACACGGTATAGCATTCAAAACCCGCTACCTCATTCAAAATTTCATTCAAGAAAGGGAGGAAAGTGGTCTCTCTCTTTGTAGCTGCATTTAGTGGTTTGTAGTCAACACAGACCCTCCATTTACCATTCTTTTTAGGCGTCACTACTACGGGTGACACCCATTCTGAGTTTTCTACATGATAGATGAATCCCACCTCCAGCAGTTTCCTTACCTCGACCAAGAATGCCTTCTCTTGTATGACCCCTAGTCGTCGTAGCTTTTGCACAACTGGTTTTACCCCTTCCTTCAGCTTAATATGATGTTCCACCACTGTAATGCATGTGGTTCTTTCATAGTTGTCAATGAATAGGTTAGGAAATCCCATCAACATTTGCAAAAAACTATCTTTTTCCTCAAGTGTTCCGTGTATAGCATACCCTTCAACCTACTTTCTTCTAGGCCAGGTTATTTGCTCTCCTTTCCATTGTGTTGCCCTTCTGGTGATGGATCACCAGTTATGCTTACCCTGTGTGGATCCTTCATGATGATACCCATCACATCCATGGAACTGTCACTCTCGTTGGTGGATGTGGTCTCCTCCTCAAAAGTGGAAGACTCGCTAGTGGTTTCATCTGCTGATGTTTCCAGATTCATTTGCTTCTGCTTGCCAACCTTCATGTCATAGTAGATTGTCTCTCCTTTCTTACCGGTCATGCGTAGAAGGCTAGTGCCCCAGTCCTGTTTTGCCTTCATGGCCATCAACCATGGCCTTCCCAAGACTAGTGGATAGCCCTCTCCCTTAGTAGGCATTACAAAAACATCTACCTCTACCTCAGTGTTGAAAGCTTTTATCTTCATGGCACTTACCACACTGACACACTTTACCTTTGCGTTGTTTTCCATCTTTGCCTTGCATGGAGAAGGCCTGTCAACCTCGAGCCCTAATTGAAGCATCATAGCTTCGCTCATCACACAGATTTGTGCACCTCCATCAATGTAGGTGTTTCCAACTCTCTTTCCTTTTATGTTGACGTCGACAATTGGAAGGATGTCATCCAAGTTGCAACTCGAAATTGCTCCGGCTACTTTTGCTTTGGAGCGTCTTGTACTTACCATTTTGGACCATTGCCGCCTTAATTTTGGTGCGAGATGTAGCAGATGTGGCCATGTAATCTTTGGTCCTTGCTCTGCCACATCCAATGTTAGATCATAGGGCTTAGAACTTTCCCCTAACTGGAAGTCGATGATGCCCAATTTCCGTTGTGGCCTGGATGGCCTCTTGCTAGTCTCTCCTTTCATGCTTCTCTCATCATCTGATTGTGTAGCTTTCTCCCTCCTAACCCTTTTCACAGTCATGGCTTCAAGTGGTTCTAAAAAGATTACCTTCTCCTTACCCTTGTCCCTCTATTTTGCTCTAGGTGGATCCACTACTACGGCTTTTCCCTTATCTTCCAGCCTTATGATGTTTACAAGGCGATCACGTGGTGGTACTGGTGGAAGAGGTGGAATGGATGCTTGTGGTGGTGTCTGGGGTGGACGTAGAATTTGTGTTGGTGGGATTGGTGCTCGGGCTGGGGGTGTTTTTTCTCTAGGGGGTGACAGTTGGTTCCTCCTACCTCCTCTATTATAGTTTTGTCGTGGTTTGGGAGAGTAGTACATACCATGACCATCTTCTCCGCATTTGTAGCAGTGATACTCCCTGTTTTGTCGTCGTGCTCTTGCTAGGTCTTGATCTCTTTCTTGACTCCTTCTTTGCTGTATTAAGTGGACAGACAAATTCTGCAGTTGCTCAGTAATATGGGCCAACATATCTTGTTGGTCATCTCTTACCCCAAGAGCCGATGGTGGTGGTGGAATGGTGGTTGTCGTGGTTGCTGGTCGGCACAATGTTCCTGCTTTTGTTGACTCATTTTCTTTGGCTTTCATTCGTAGCTTCTTGTCCTTAAGGCGAGCAATCTCAACAACTAACACGTACGTAGCCGGGAATCTACCCTTCACCTTCTCCTTGAGAAGCGACCATAAGCCATGTGTGAACCGGTCTTTCTTTAGGAAATCGGGTACAGCTTCCCCCCTTGCCAGGGACTTAACCCACCGTTCCCACAAATCCACAAATTTGGACTCATAGGCGGCATATTCTAAAAGACCCTCCTGCTTCAGTATCTCAACTTGTCCCACAACTTCTTTGAAGTGGTACCTCCCCCAAAGCGCCTCTTAAAAGCGGGTTTTAAGGGCTCCCAGTCATCCTTGGTTGCTTGTGGAAGTGCATTGTACCATGATCTAGCTTTTAGCTTCATGAGATGCTTAAATATTCTAACCCGGGATTCATCCGTATCTTTGTTGCTCACTACACATGCTACTTCAAAGTCATCTAGGAAGTCTGTTACTAAATCCTCCCCCTTCTTTCCTTTAAATGTTGTAAATGCTACACTTGCCATAATCACTGAGAGAGAGCTAAAAAGACACACTGCTTAGCTTGCAAAAAGTTTTTTATTTTCCTTCTTTACAAGGAGGCGTGTATACCCTTTTATACTAGGACATAGATTAAAACTTCAAACGGTACATTGCCTTGTACCAAAGGTAAGACAAATGGCTGATCTGATGCCAGAACCTCAAAAAACCATTTCCCACCCAGCATGGTGTCAATGACGTGTTGATAGTGAGCCTTCAAGTCCAGTATTACCTTAATTGAGCGTACACATGTTGGTATGTGTGATCTGTCTTGAGGTAGGTTGTATTGATTCATGTGAAGCTTAGAGGTGCTTAGTCACTGTCCAAGCTTGTGGGAGAGGGTGGTGTTCTTTCCTGAAACAAACTCAGTCGATCCCTAGTTTCTCTAGTGAGAGTGTGAGCAAATGCTTCCGTTATCTGTGCTACAGCATCAAGTGCAACTTCGAAACTGACTGTGATAATTACCTCGATGACTTGAGTTACCCGATACTCGAAGTAGAATAGTGTTGATTCTCTATTGTGCAGAGCTCCTTCCATGTTGTCGGGGGTTGATTGTAGATTGCAGACATGGTTTCGACCTTCTCCTTCTTCTTCTTGGCACTTGGCCTTTGTATATCCACTGAGTTTGGTGTGTAGGTTGACTCTCCCACTGCAAATAGATTATTGTTACGCCTAGCACTCAAGCTTTGATGGAGATGCGGAGTTCGTCTAGTTGTGCTTGGAGCTCTTCTTCTTCTGTCATCCAATTAACGAACCCTGCTAGCCATTCATCCATCCACAAAAGTTTAGGGGTTTCAGTCTTGTAAACTAGAGGGTATCATGAAAGGATCCTCCGTGGGGACACCAAGAAAATGATAGTTGGAAATGACATGCCATATGTGGCAACACCACACATATCCTGAACATCCCCAAGCATCAACTCGGGGTAGGAGTGATCCTATGGGTAGGAAGGGGCACCACCTAGCATAAATCTGGCTAGGATGCAACCATACATGACCTAGGGTAGAAAAAGTGAAATGCTCTCTAGGTAGTCAACACGAAATGGTGGTGTAACAACCGTTCACATGTAGAGAAATACCTCATCACAAATCATTAATATGTGCACGGGAAAGATATGTGAAAAGCTCGGAACATGGCACACTGACTGGCGGAAGAGATTGCACATGATAGAGCACGAGTAGCGTGATATACAAGAGACGAAACATCCAGTAACTATGGGAATTTAGAATAGAGGATGGACCCTAAAGATCAAGACAAAATTACACCCCTTTTATTGGTGATGAGGATACTTACAAGTGGTGGTCGTAACGACTACAAACCTGTCTCTTGGCATTTGGGATGCAACATGTGATACGAGTGCCATATGGTGCACGACGCGGTTGGAGTTAGCAAGAGGGTTGGTTGAGGGAGAACAGCAAGACGATGCAGCCACACCAATGACCTCAATCACCAACATTGAGAGCGGACCAAGGTGGCATGGCATTGATACCTTCAACCCAAGCGTACTCATGTTGCTTGGTGGGAGAGTAGCGACTACTTCACGTGCATAGAGTGATCATGGTTTGGTGAATCATGGGGAGAATGGTGATGTTTCCAATGATAAGTACCCAAAGATCGCAACCAAACATGATGCCATTAGCTCTCAAGCATGGGTGCACTACGTGCTTGTGGTGCTTACAATGCAGAGTGCATGGAGCTAGTATGCCCCTCCTTCACTTGAGTGTTCTCTCTTGGGTGTCTCCTCTCCCTTGTGTATTGTGTCCCCTTTGTGCTAAGCGGAGGCCTCTCTATATAGGCTTGAGAGGTGGTCTTTACCCACTGGTCATTGCAAATATCCTCTGGTCGCAGTAGAAGGCCTAGATGCCTCTCTAGTAAGAGAGATATAGAGAGAGAAGGAAAGAGTAGGGTTGGGGAGAGTTTTCTTACAATCCACTAGCCATGGCTAAGTTATTAGGAAAGAGTGGGGTTTTAGGGTATTTACACGGGTTTTGTCAATGGTTCGGGTGGTCGATGTGAGGTTTTAGTGCTACTGGAGTCGGTTTTGTCGTGAGAAGCCGAGATGTTTGAGTTACCCCTTTCGGTGCTGACCGTGGCATGCCTTCGATGCCTTTGCTCATTTTGGTGTCGGCGACGCGTGCTTTGGCCGTCCTCCTTTTGTTGATGCGTTCGGCTTTCCTTCTTTTTTTAATGTTGTGAGTGTGCGTATATGCGTGCGTGTATATATGTAGGTGAGTGTGGGTAGGCGTGTGTGTGTGTGTGTATATATGTGTGTGCGTATTGGTGTGCGTGTAAACGTATGGGTGCATGTGTGTGAGCATGTGTGTATATATATTTATGTGTGCGTGAGCAGTGGCGTGGGAACGGGGGCGTATGTATACTATATATATAAATAAATATATATATTTTTAGTTTTTTTTTGTGGTTCTGGCGACGCAGAGACGAGGAAAGGGATGGAGTGAGAGAGAGGGTGTGTGCACGAGGGTGTGTGTGTGTGTGTGTGTGTGTGTGTGTGTGTGTGTGTGATGTGGCGCCTGCACGAGTTGAGTGGAGAGAGAGAGCGCAGAGATGGCGGGTTGCAACGATGGGCGCGAGCGCGAGGGAGAGAGGATGTGGAGACATGGTGAGGGGGGGGATGGGATAGGGTGTGTGCGTATTTGCATTAAGCGCGCGCCCGCAATGGGCTGGGTCCGGGGTGAGTGTGTGGGCGCAGGTGTCGACAACGGGCGCAAAACAAGGGGGGGGGAGGGGGAGGGCTTAGTCAACAAAGTGAGAGAGAGAGAGAGAGAGAGAGAGAGAGAGAGAGAGAGAGATTGCCCCCTAAGGCGGGTTCCCACCAGAGAGGAAAAAAGAGTGAGAGAGGGTGTGAAGTTGTGAGAGAGGGTGAGAGGGGATAGGGATAGGGTGTGTGGTGGAGAAGGGAATTGAGAGAGAGAGAGAGAGAGAGAGAGAGAGAGAGAGAGAGAGAGAGCTAGAGCTAGGTGAAGATGGGGGGGGGGGGGGGGGGGGGTAGGTGGAGTGAGGCCAAAGGGATGTGGACGAGGGGGGGGGGATGGATTAGCAGGCCAGGGGAATGGGAAGGTAAGGTTGAGTGTGTGTGGGGGTAGATGAGAGAGAGAGAGAGAGAGAGAGAGAGATATGGTGAAGAAGAGAGAGACTTCGGCTTCTTGTATGCAAGGAAGGAGATAGAGAGGGAGGATGGCCGAGCACTGCGCCATGTGGGCTGCCGACGGGCTGAGAGAGAGAGAGAGAGAGAGAGAGAGAGAGAGAGAGAGAGAGAGAGAGAGAGAAAATATAATGAGAAAAAGAGAGTGTGTGCCGAGAAGGGAGAGAGGGGAAGAGGGAGGTGTATAGGGAAAACGCCCAGGGGATTCACTCTACATACAAAACGGGATGCCACCTGGGAGCAGACAACTTTGATAAAACCCCTATATACGACTTGTATTGGGAAATATGACCCCCCTCTCTACGCTTATACGACAATGACTAAAGAAAACTATCATACCCCTATCTTTCATATAAAATTTATTGTTCCTCATACACCACAACAAAATGGACTTATTGAGAGAAAATGGGGCATTCTAATCCTCGTGGTCGTCGTCACATCTCCTCTACCCATTTAACTTCCTCCATTTATGATGTCAACACTTCAACTTCAGCCCAAGAGACCACTCCATATGCATCAGGTGCTTATTCATAAGACCAGATGAGAAAGACTTCGATACTCAACCTAAAATAACTCCACATTTTTGCTCCATTTTAGAGATTTTGCATGATACAGTACCAGCAAATGCTCTATCTGCTGCCAGCCACCAACCTGCTTCAACTCATGTTCATCATGCAGCTGATGCTTCAATTTTATTCTTCTCAACCACAAACTTGAGCATGGAGCCCTCTTTGTTTATGGAATTGACTTTCCCGAGAAATTCTCTCATGCTCTTGGTTTATCCACCTTTCGTATTCTAATGGCACCAACAACCAAATATAACATGGAGCTTCATCAAATGGATGTCAAGAGTACCTTTCTTAATGGTTTTCTTGACAAAGAGATATGTATGGCCCAACCTCCACATTTTGTTGATTCCCATCATGTAAGATGCAGCGGAAGTGAATGTTGAACTTTGCTCAAGATGAGTGCTCCGAACTGTGCTCAAAGGTTCCTTTTACTTATGGAAGGGAGAGCCTTCCGTTCCTCTAATGAGAGAGTGCAAATGATCACAAACAAAGTGAATAACATTGTGAATGAAGGTGTTGAGACTAAGAGAGAGATAGAGAGAAGAATACGACACCAGATTGTTGTCAAACCCTCCTCCAAGGGCCCTTATCTCGATGGCAAGAGAAGTCTATGTTATTGATTGCACAAGTACAAAGGTGTTGATGCAAGTTCATGATGCTATGATGCAATGCTGCTCTAAGTCGGAGACGATGGAGGACAACGAGGGAAACGATGACACTGATGAATGCTAGCTGAAAATGCTGACTTCAATGGCTGAATACGCTACTATATCTGGCTAAAAAATGTTGGTACATCTGGCTATAAAACGTTGCTCAAAACGTTGCTGCAGGCTGGTACAATCTACTAAAAACGCTACTACAGGTTGGCTGATTTTGTCTGCTTGAAAACGCTGGTACAATCTGCTATAAACACTAATGCTTGCTGATGTGAAAATGTTGGTTGGCTTATCAAAAAATGCTGGTAGGCTAATTTGCAAGCGTTGGTTTTGTTGAGGTCTTGCTGAGGAGAAACATAAGAGGGCCTGCTGTGCAAATTGTCTATGCTCTCTTTGTTTCTTTTGCTCTACTGAGTAACTACCAGGTTTCTTTTATATTAAATTAGCAAATTTGCCCTATCGAGTTTCCCAACAAAGTCACTTATTAATAATAAGGTGAAAAATGGCTAAAAGAGGGAAAATGGATTCTGTGCACTGTAAAATGCTCATGATAGCTACTCATTGTAATGCTGATGATCATGCTCTGTGCAACCAGAGGATATGCAACTACTCTAAGTGCCTGGACATGCAGGGCCTGCGCACAGGCTCAAAAAGGTGCCGAAACACTTCCTAGGTTGACATGAACCCTGGACTTGAAGTAGCTTGTCCACATGCACATAGGGTTAGATGTGCACGTGACACATCATCCTCCATTGCCTCTCAGCCTCTTAATGCGAATTTGCACTCTAATCTTGAGGCCTTAAGGGCTCCAAGCCGACAAGAGGCCTCGATCATGGGAAGGCCCTCTTGTTGAAATGCATCGCGAGGACTTGAATAGGGGTGCCATATGGGCATGGCCCCTTAGGACTTTAAGGAAGCACTAAGGGGAATATGCAAAAGCCAAAACCTTCGGGTTCAAGCTACAACATAGTGCGTAGAGAAGAGGCCTCGATGACGCGGATTTGCGCGTTGGGATACAGTCAGATCGTCCCTACGTGGTTGCATTGCATGGCCCCCTACCAAGCTGCATTCAATCCGTGCGTTATCCCAAGAAGGGGGCCGCAAGCGATCAATCTACCACACGTACATATTCAAATGCAGTGCAACAAGGGTCATACTCTGCCTTGGGTTGCAAGGCTTAGCTGCACTCTCACAATTTACGATAGCCATGAGGGCTATTACAATTGTTCCGAGCCAGACTTGATACAGTCAGCCGTGAGGGCTCTTTTAGGTTCCTTCGAGCATGGCTTTTGAAACGCGCCCTCTCACCTCTTCATTGCATTGAGATTATTGCCTACAATGGGTTGTGGCGGGGCCTATTGAGATGTTTATGGAGGCTACGAGCTCGAGGGATGTCATGCTCAGTCTTCTAATTAATCTCGATCTAGTGGCCTCGCCTGATGCAAATGATCAGGAGGTAGCTCACCGAGAGGCTTGGGAGCGAGTAGCTTGCGTATACAGGGCATTGCACTCGGCAGCAAAGCATGGGCATGCCGATGCGGTGCAGGTGATCATGTCGGATTTGTTCAAGCAAGCATCCTGGGCCGAGGACAAGCTGTTGGATCTTGCTAATCATGCTACGAAAGAAGGCATTTATAGGGAGAAGTGGGCCGAGGACAACAAGTTGCTATTGGATTCTGATGCTCCTTGAAAAGAACACATTTACAAGGAGAAGTGGTATTTCCATGGAATTAGAGATCAGCCTTTTCTTGGAGCTTGCTATACCACCAAAACAATCTCTACTTTACAATCCAAGACTTCTGCGTTCAAGAATTCCTACGCATAGATTTTACAAAATGAAAGTGATTACACCTAAAATAGCACCAAGAAAATGTTGAATCTTCACATGGTCAGAGTTAAAATTCCAACGTTGTCATATAACTTCCAAAAAGCAACATACAAACATTTGACATAAAACTTTTAGAAAGGAAGCGTACAAACACTATGTAATAATTGAAAAGAGTTGGAAAAAAAATGCATCGGCCAATATGTATTTGAAATATCAACCATAGACACCTGGAACGAGAACAAGATCGACAAGGCAATCAAAGATGAAAACGGCTTGCTAATTTCACTAGAACGGTTTTAATGGCTTTATACAGGTGTATTGTGTATATAACATTTTAAACTCCCCCAAAAAATGGCAAATAAAAAATGAGAAACAAGGAACTTTGGAAACAGAGTTTCTGATCCGATTTGTGGTGTTATAGTTTAAACAGATTTGTGGAAGCAAATGAAATGCATTAAAATCTAGGATAATTGTGAGGTAGCCAGAGTTTCATGTAGTTAGATACGTTAGAGAGAGAGAGAGAGAGAGAGAGAGAGAGAGAGAGAGAGAGAGAGAGATTGTGTACATGCAGTGCAGTGGTGTATGCTGCGAATGCATGCCACCAGGAACATCAAGATAAAAGCATAAACGATCACCCGAATGGAGAGTTGTTTCGATGGAGGAAAGAGGCCTTATTGGCTGAGACAAGAGACAGTGCAGCAGACCTAGTTGACCATGCTCTCTATGATGTAAGTGAGCACATTCCCACAAATACAACAAATAAAACTTTATTAAAGCAATGTCCAATGCTAAACAAGTTACAATTATGCCTCTAAATTTGTCGCTGCATCCTTATAAACGAAAAGATTTCACGCAGCTAATAAAAATTATCCCTATATGTTACACAAAGAGTAGTTCATTCTTCATTTAAATTGCTAACCTTGCTCTGGTTTGAAGCCGAGAAGAAATCTGCTCTTTCTTGTTCCGGTTGGTGGAGCAAGCAATGGATTCTTTGTTGGATTTGATTTCCTATTCAAATGCCCCTTTGAGTTCACATTCTCATCAGCGACAGCATGCACCATCACTGCTATCTGAGTAGTCCTCCTTTACCCTGATGTAGCACGTCATTGAGGGCCTCCGCATTCTTTACATCCTTAAATCGCATCGTTTTGTGCTTTTTCTTAAGCGCAGAGGCATGGGCAGCCATCTCGGTCTGCTCAAAAGCTTGAGCCTCAAGCCTGTCACACTGCAAGAAGGTAGGGGGGAGCCACACCTAAGACGCAGGGAGAAGAAGCCCTTATATCTATGCTTCTCGTTCATCAGAAGAGATCCATGGCTTGTTGAGGGCTTTGGTGAGAGACAGATTGCCCAACAGGGAAAGCTTTGGTTAGCTCTTTGTGTTCCTTGCAAAAAGAAAAATAAGCAGAGTTGTTCTTGGCCTTGGGGGCTTCGACAGACGCCATAGCTAGCACGCCTCCTGTACTGTCAGAGGCGAGAGTTCAAGTGGGTTGCATTGGCGGCAATGGTTTTCAAAGTGCTGCATTCACACATGGCCCGTGTCCATGTTTGGGCAATGGGAAGGGGTCCCATAAGGGATTATTGGTCCACTTTACAAGGCATCAGCAAAGGGGTAATCTTGGTTCTCTAAGGGTGGGTTCAGACGGGGCAGTGGCACATTCACCCACAGGGGTGTTGCTGTGAAGTGGCACGTGAGCATTGAAAGGAAGAGACAAAGAGTTCTCCGGACCCACCATAAAAATGGGCGACACCCCCCCTCTTGAAAGATGACGATTTCCGCACACTTTTCGGCGTGAAAGACGGAGAAGCTCTGATGATGCCCACCATAGCCTATTGCATGCCAGCAGGTTTTTTCTGGATTTGTTGCAAGCTGAGGCACGCTTTTTGTGTGGCAAAGAGCTGGCCTGTTGTGAACCAGGAGGGAGGAGGCAGAAGAATTCCACGAAAGCTATCGGCACCCTCATCTGAACCCAGCCTAAGGATGGGTTTAGACTAGGCGACGGACTAGGCGGCGGAAGATGACTCGCTTTTCATATGCCGCCCAAGGCCTTGCTCACAAGAGGCGGAGGCAGGAAAATGAAGATTATTTTTGCATAGTTTGTCGTCCAATGAGTTGTGGTGTGTTGGTAGAGCTCTACGCGCACAACCTCAAGATGAGGCTTCCAAATGCAAGATCCACAAGTGCCACTGAAAAGTGAGCAGCAATGCCTTTCTTCCGGGGGGGCCTTGCCAATGTTTGTGTGGGTCCAGAAACTCACAGTTTCCTTTTGGACCAATAGGTAGCCCCCAAACTAGAGCCAAGCCCCTTTTCATTTGTCTTCCACCGGGTCGTCTGAACCCGGCCTGAGGTCGAATTCGGTTTGTGAACTAGGAGTAAATTGTGCACGTCGTGGCTATTATTACAGCTATTGTGAGTTGCATGTCAAGTGACTGTGAACTCAACAAACATTATGAAAAGTGTTTCATGGGTGAACTGAGTGTTCATGTGCATTGCAAATTTTGTGAGTGTATGTGATGTCCATGTGGACTAAATATGGACTCGCTGGACATTGTGAGCTATGTGTTCATGAGTGAACTAGGCGCCTAGTCCCACCCGGTGGTTAGAAGGTTACACGGTTTTGCCTTATGACATGTGTCCCCCTTTCCCCTTTTGTGAGAGCTTTAGGTAGTTAATTAATGCAACTAAATGCTCATTGGACCCCTTTGTCTCCTTGCCAATAGGAATCAGGCAAGCCATTGGGCTACTAAATGCTCATTGGACCCCTTCGGAGACTATCCAACAGTCTTCTAGAGAGCTTAATTCTTATTGGTTCTTTTATTAAGTGTTTTTAAATTAATTAGACTAGATTTACACTAGCCTAATTCTCATTGGTCCACCTCCATGGCCAACCAATAGGATTTGAGTGCACCATGTGGGCATCTGGTCTAGGGAGCTGACATGTGTCCCTCATTTCCTTTGTGTAAAGGAAGCTTGTGAGTGAGTGTGTGTGTGTGTGTGTGTGTGTGTGTGTGTGTTTCTCTCTCATCCCCTACTTGCAAGGCTCTCCCCCTCCTTTGTAGGAGTTTTGTATACTTTTTGGTACACACACAAAATATCCAATTTCCCTAGTGTTTGACCTTTGGACACAACCTTTGATTTTTGGAACCTTAGCATTTTGGAAGTCTTAATGGGCTTAACCTTAGGGTCTTATAAGTCCATTGTTGCACATTGCTCTTTTGCAGATGGCCCCCCTTTTGGATCCCCATTTTTCTTCCTTTGCATCCCTACTGTGGTCAGTCTGCCAGCTTAACCAATATTTTAGCTTTTTCTCCCCTGGCACTTCCCCATATTAAATGATTAGTTTAACATGAGAAAATCATTTAGGAGAATTAGATATTAGTTATTATGACAGTATGCACTTGGCGGGACCAATCCATAGACATTTTGTGGAGCTTTCAACCCCTCTAAGCGCTAGGTGTGACAAGGATCTAAGTGTGCTCGTATGTGAATAATATGTGAACTTTGTCAGCAATAGCCCACATTATCCAATTTATGGTGTAACTTTCCTATATCAAATCATAAGAAAACACCAATGCCAAATGGTAAAGAAATTTCCTTGGAAAAGGTAAATTATGTAACAAGAGCCCTTTATCCCACGATTTTTTCCCTCTCCCCAGCAATTGGATAGTTAAATGTCCCTTTCAATCTTTTTTCTTTTTGCAAAACTCACAATTTGTGAGTGTATTGTATTAAATGTCCCTTTCAATCTTGAGTAAAGTTTTGGTTGAGAGGTATCATTTTGTGTCAAGGGCATTGTCAGGACAAGGGTACGACCAAGGAGGGGCATGGTCAACTAGGCATGCTCAAATAATCCACTACATGGGCTATAAGTGTATAATCCAAGTTATTGCAATTGTCAATGTAAAACATTAATAAAAACTAAGTACTTATGAGATTCAATGTGATTAGCCCAAGCTATACATGTATAATTCAAGTTTCTGCATTGTCAATGTAAGCATTAATAAAAACTAAGTACTTGTGAGATTCAACGTGACCAGTCCAGGCTAAGGCTCTCCATTTCCAAGAAACCAAAAAGAGCTGCCTTCACGGCATACACATAAGTGATTTTTGTTGCTGCTAAGGGTTTTGTACGGATTCTTGATTTATAAATGTGTTCACAACTACATGTCCCCCTGAAACAACAATGGAAGCAATGGACGTCTCTACCACCTCTTGTACATCTATGGTAGATGCACCAATTATTGAAGGCGGAAATTTTTGGATTCATCTTAATTGTAGTCCACCTTGCACAAGCCTTAGAAGGCTACTCCTCATGCATTCAAGTTTCCTCTTAGCTGCACTAAAGGAGAACAACAATAGTAATCGTGTGTATACGGGATCCTTCCCCTACAATTATTGAGTGATGTGTAGGTAAAATGATCTGAAAGTTTGTGGTAAGACTTCTAAATGATATGAGGGAAATTTCAAGTACAACATGCATGTATTGTGTGTAGATATTCTTTCCTACGAGGGAATGTTTTGTGTATACAAAATTAGGACACCTTGAAGAACACATCATACAAATAAGAACTATGTGACATAAAACCAAGTGTGTGCTAGAAGATGGTGGATCAAAAGTGTTTCATGTGAGAACAAGGCCGAATAGCCCGGATTTGATTTCAAGATCAAGATGAGTTTGATTGGGCTTCAATCACATCGACCCATAATGTAGCCAGTACAACCAAATTAGCTCCACTTATGCATATTTACAGGTTTTGAAAATCAAGAATGCTTGACAACTTGATGTTATAATTTGAAAAAATGGATTTTTGCAGTTTGAAACTAGTGCTTGCATTGTGGGTCTTGAGATTGGGGGCTAGTCGGGCCTTATAGGATCCATTTTGGGCTCATATTGGACATGTTAGGGACATGTTATGGGCATTTGGGTATGTGATCTTTAGATGGAATTTGTGTATGTTTGGGATGAGGTTTTTCTCAGAGTCTTGCTTCGGCACATGCGTTTTGGGTCTTTGGACCTTTGTAGCAAAGCCTTTGGAAGTTTTGAAAATTTGTCTTCGGGCCTTTGTGCACTATAAGGGCATTGAAAATGAGGACATCGGTGGCATTTTCTTGAAAATTGGCCATTAACATGGGCTTTTTGCCACAAATAGGGCACTGAATAATAGGTTTGATCAAGAAATTGGGATTTGGGACCAATGAATGGCCATCCAACATATCAATAAAGGGCTCGAGTCTTGGGAACGATGAAGGATGGCTAGGCTCTTGGGAAGCTCTCTCGCAGAGATTTGAAGAACCTACTTTGTTTTGGTGTTTGCTTTGTTGGTTTCCTCTCTCTCTCTCTCTCTTGTAGAAGATTAGAAGAAGAATTGAAATCTCTTACACTCTTATTAGTGTTGAGGTGCTCTCTCGTGATCTTGACCAGGAGGATTGGGGGTTATTTAGGATCTTTTGGGATGGCTTTAGAGAAAATGTTCTTACTCTTGTGAGAAAAGTTTTCAGTTATACACAAGGAAAGGGGAGGACTTCCTTGCCTCTTGACCTATGGGAGCTCTCCTGCTCTTGGTGTATTAGAAGTGAAGGGAAGGATTAATTTTTTCTTTGTTGGCTCTCTCTCTCTCTCTCTCTCTCTCTCTCTCTCTCTCTCTCAGGATTCACGGGCTCTCTTAGAGCTCTCTCTTGGGAAATTGAAAGAGGGAAGGAGGCTTGCTTGTGTTCAATGTGAGGATCTTGGAAGAGTTCTTGCTTGTGTTTACGGGATCAATGTAACCAAGGCTGGGGAAGAGTTTGAGTAGTCTTGGGTCCCGCTGTAGCTTCAAAATCAATACACATTATTACTCAAAAAACATGGTTCTCCGTGTAAATTTGCAACTATACAAACTCTTTATAGCTTTTATCTCTCAACAATGAACTATATCACAAAACAAGCAATTGATACAAAGCAATGTTAGTTCTTGCATGTATCTTTGTAGCTATCGACTCACAAGTTCGAGGGCACTCTTTTGGGAAGCCATGATATTGAAACACAAAAACTTGCTCTCATTTTCCCCTTTTCTCACTCCCCCCCCCCTCCCCGCTCAAAAAAGAAAATGATACCCCCTTCTTTATTTTTAAGCTTGGGAGATAAATTATTGGGGGCCTGCCCTTAACTTATACGCTTATGTAACTTGTAAAAAAAACCCCCTCCCCTGCACTTACGTGGTTCGTTAAGTTTTCCATGGTGAATCCCCCGGGGGAAAATGGCGGCGTGCTAGGCTGTCATATGGACAAGCTAGGGCCGTGAGATGGACCAGGGCATTGCCGAGCCTTTCGATGGTGTTGCCAAGGCTCCGGCAGAGGAAAAATATTTTTTTTTTCTTTTTTTCTTGGATTTCTGAAAGTCGGCTATCATTGCTTTTGTGGCTATGGCTATGCATGCTCCACTATCCAGTATTGCCATGGTTTCTATATCATTATATCTCACTGGAAGGGTGGTGTTTCCTTCTTCCCCTTCGTAGTATCCTCCGACTTTGTTCATTGGAACAAATCGAAGTTATCCATTTTGTGTCTCAATTTTCCCAACTTTTTTGCGATTAGTCCTTTTATTTCCACCTTCTCTAGGATTTTATGTAGACCATTCCATAGATATGGCCTAATTTTTAATAGTTCTCCCAAAGTAAGATTGCATTCATTAGGAAAAATATGAACCCTCTACGGGCCCTTTGGGATTAAGGTTAATTAGAGGTCAGCCAATAGGAAGAGGGTGGTGGACACACTCTATACCCTCAAAAAAGTAGGGAGACAAGGTAGCCTTACACCTCTTAATTGTCTCTTACCTAGTGAGAAGGTAAGGGAGGTGGCTAGGGGAAAGAGGGGGGGGGGACCATTTTGACCTCTTTTCCCCCACTTTTTGGCCCGGATTTAAAAATACACTAAAAATTTCAAATTTTCAAAAAAATTCAAATTTCAAGTTTTCCCTCCTTAAAAGGTCCCCAAACCTATTTCATGGTCAAAAAAGTATTTTTGACCTTCAAAAGTTAAAAACGTGCACTAAAAAATCCAAAAAATTGATTTTTAAAAAAAACAAATCAAAACATCATTTTCACCCTCCAAAGTCTTTCCAAACCGATTCTATAGCTAAAAAGTGTTTTTCTCTCTCTACAAACCTTTTTCCAAGCTCTCCATTGATGCAACAACCACATGCACCCCCTATAGTCCATCATTATCTCTCTGCTAGCTTTCTCCCACCTCCATTGTAGCACCAAGCAAGCTCCTCCTCCATCTCTTCCCCTTACCCACCACATAGTTTCACACCAAGCTAGCTCCTCTCCCTTCTCTCATCTCCATTACAACATGAAACAAGATTCTACTCCTTCTACTTTCATTCACTCACACTACATGGAAACCTCTACTCCCGAAGGTGGCAAAAGTATGAGCTCACATGAGTTGCATACCACAACAATAGGAGGTGTGAATATCGCGTGGGCATTGCAAGGGTTCATCTCCAACATAAAGATAGAATGGTAAGAAAACTACCCTTGTAGCTTATATTCAGAGCTTAACATCATCTCCATCTTTAAGTTTATCATGCTGGAGAGAATTAACCTCTTTATGGATTTCAGTGTTTAGGCTTCACACCTCATAACACTGGGTGGTGCTATTTTGTTGATGACTTTGGTGCGCCATCTATAGTTGTGTAGCATGTGATTTGAGTCTCACAATGTAAGTAAGCTGTGTTATCTATGGAGAGTCGTCAAAGATTTTTCTTGTAATTTATTCTTCGTATAATTGTCATAGATAATTGGAATGATATCATTTTGTACTTTATAACTTTGTGCTCACATAATCTTTTGTTTACTTACAGATTCAACTTGTTTTAAGAGGACATGAGCAAGCAACCATGTGCAGAGATGGAAATCACTCTATTTTTGTTCCTTGAGGAACCTTTCACTACCATGTTAAAAGATTTTGATAAGAATAGTAGGTGTTTTTTAGAATCTTGAACCAATAGGGACTCTCTAGGAGCTCTCATAGAAGCCATCCATATAGTACTACTATCTTCCCTAGTGTCATAGACACACATATACTCAAGTGTATATGAATCTTTAGATGAGGAAGACAAATACTTGTAAGATAAGCCTAACAGCAACAACATTGTCTCCATTTGTAATTATTTTTCATGAGGCTGGATTCCTCTATAAATGCAATATAAATATGTTTTTTTGTTAAATGGTGTCGCATTGAGTGAAATTTAGATTACTGAAGTTTCATACAGATATGAGAAATATTGTTTACTTTTATGGATATTTTGATTTGCCTGTACGATGATTCAAGTCGCAAGTCTTAATCACTCCACCTTGAAGAAATTCAAGCAATATTTTGATTTCAGTTTAATCATTAATGGTTATTCTTATTAAAGTGGATCATAAACTTTGTCAAGATGTCCTCATTTGGGGATGTTGAATATATATCATTAGCAATGTTTCACAAGAACACTAGGTGGACACAAGGAAGTAAAAATTGGCTCCTTGTTTGGTCGATTTCTAGTGTTTAATGTTTAGTGCACAGGATTTGTGAGGCCGTTGACATGGGGAGTTCACTAAAGTATATGTAACATAGCACATGTGTTCAACAGAAGGGATTTTACATTCTTGTAAAGTTGCAGAAACATGTGTAGATAAGGCCTATAAGGGGTACTTTTAATCCATTCTAGTGAACGCACATGATATAGGAAAATTTTACATAGCGAATGCTCCGGACCTTTGAACACAAAGAAAGGGGGGGGGGGGGGGGGAGCTCTAATTACATCTGAGTGAAAAGAAGTGGAATTTGTACTGTCATGTTGCATAAAGATTTGCTTTCACTTAATCTAAAAAAAAATTGGTATCCTGGGGTGCAGACAAGGCCATATAATGCAAAAAAAGGGGTGGCCACAAGCGCGCGTAGTGAGCCATCCAAAACTGCTGGATGGGCCATATGTGGGCCCTTGTGGCCACCCTTTTTTTGTGGCCACCCTTTTTTTGTATAATTAGGCTATTGCTGTACTCCAGAACCCTGGAAAAGATGAGATGAACCTAAAATTGAACTTTTCAAGCACATTATGCCTTCCTTCAACTCAACTTACTAGTTCCCTGCACCAAAAGGGAAAATCACATTGGACAGTATAAAAATCTAGTCTCATGATGCATAAACATCTGGTTTCATCAAATATTAACATTCTTGCTATTATAAAGGGCAGACAAGGCCATATAATGCAAAAAAAGGGTGGCCACAAGCGCGCGTAGTGAGCCATCCAACACTGCTGGATGGGCCATATGTGGGCCCTTGTGCCCACCCTTTTTTTGTATAATTAGGCTATTGCTGCACTCCAGAACCCTGGAAAAGATGAGATGAACCTAAAATTGAACTTTTCAAGCACATTATGCCTTCCTTCAACTCAACTTACTAGTTCCCTGCACCAAAAGGGAAAATCACATTGGACAGTATAAAAATCTAGTCTCATGCTGCATAAACATCTGGTTTCATCAAATATTAACATTCTTGCTATTATAAGGGGCAGACAAGGCCATATAATGCAAAAAAAAGGGTGGCCACAAGGGCGCGCAGGTGAGCCATCCAAAACTGTTGGATGGGCCATCTGCGCGTCCTTGTGGCCACCCTTTTTTTTGCGTAATTAGGCTATTGTTGCACTCCAGGACCTTGGAAAAGGTGAGATGAATGTAAAATTTAACTTTTCAAGCACATTATGCCTTCCTTCAACTCAACTTACTAGTTCCCTGCACCAAAAGGCCAAATCACATTGGTTAATATAAAAATCTAGTTTCATGCTACATAAACATCTAGTTTCATCAGCTATTAACATTTTTGCTATCCTAAGGGGCAAACAAAGCTAGAAAATGCAAAAAAAAGGGTGGCCACAAGGGCGCGCAGATGAGCCATCCAAAACTGTTGGATGGGCTATCTGCGCGCCCTTGTGGCCACCCTTTTTTTTGCATTTTCTAGCTTTGTTTGCCCCTTAGGATTACAAAAATGTTAATATTTGATTTAAATTTAACTCTTCATGGCCAAAACCACTTAACTTAAAACACATGGATAAACCGAAAAGCCAAATCACTATGGAGACAAATCACTATGGAGACAGTAGACACAACTCTTAATCATTTTGTCATTGCAAAGTCATCTGAAATGATGTGAGCCTCTACAACTTCTTGAATAGCCTCCAACGCTATTGCTTGCATTTTATACTGATTTCCATAGCTTTGAAGCACCTCCTTCACCGTGTGAGCATATTTTTGATGCATGGCCATGATTCAAGTGTTAGGTTTTTTTTTTTTTTTTTTTTAAAGTGTTGAACTTTTTGGTTGTTTTCAATAGCTTCTAGATTTCAATCGGCTCCGAATCTGTCTGGGCTTGTCTCACATAAATTTGTTCATCTCATCGCATTCTTCGACCATCATGTGATAAGAAAAAATCATATCTTGCTCGCATTCTCCAAAAATCAATGTGCAAGTTGACAATTTATTCAAAAATGATGTAAAACATACATTTTTTACTTTTTTCTTAATCTACGGGCTCCAACGAGCATTAAAACCATGGAATCTGAAAATACTCAAAGAACCATTGTTTTTTATTGTGTTAAGGATTGTATTTCCTACATACAAAACTTTCCCAAAATCTCGCCCTAACACCTTCAAAAGTGGCTTCCAAGGAGTGTACTCGGTCAAAATTTGAAACTGAAGAAAAACAATCAGAATGAACTCCTAGACTGTGTATAAACTTTAGAATAACCAAAATTTCCTTCAAAAACAAGTTATGCTAAAAATTTGAAAATAGCCCCCCATTGGACTCCCCACAACGATAGAAGTCAAAGGGTTCAAGGAGAGGTATGGTGTCACAAGTGCATGGTGGGAATCTCATCGAGGTTTATTCCATTAAGATCTCTTGTACTTTATCATGTCTTCTCATGTACAATCTTACAAAAAAAAAATGATACTTTAAATGACTACAAATCTTATTTAACTTATCAAACAATCTAAAATATGGTAGACCAAGAGTGCTCTTACACATCAACAAACAAAAAAGTCCAAACTTCTTCTCATTAACTTTGATAAACATACATTCGTGAACAACTTCCAAGGGGTAGTGCAGTCATAGTTCTTACATCCATTCCATGACATGGTATGCTCAAGGGGTGACCTATTATATAAAAATATCTCTGGTGGGGGTGCCCTCATGTTAGGAAAGGGTGTGCTGCTGATGAAAAGTTGTTGTATTGTCCTACTAGGGATCTCTCCATGTTAGCATAGTGATTTTTGGTGTAGTGGGAGACACATTGCTTGAGGAGAGCTTTGTGCCACCGTAAAAGCTTCATGTTATGCTAGTTCCTTGAGCCATTCTTGCATTAGGAAAAGATTACCCACCTCTAATAAGGATGGATTTGAAGCACCTACCTGCAAGATGTAACAAAGAAGGCTGTTTTAGAGGAAAAGTGGTGACACTTGACCTCTCTAACCTGCACCCACTGTTTCTTGTAATGCCACTGTTTTGAGCTGAAGAGCTTGACATTCGTGTATCCACGAATGCAAAGAAGCACCTGCACCCATACACAACCAATTGCAATAGCCTAACAAGCCTACTTCTCCCCTCCCAAGATATTGAAGAACCATACACATTCGTCTCACCGACAGTATGATGATCTTGGGATGATCTCTGCTCACCCTCACGTGCGGCCTTCGGTGCAAACACCGGGGACAAGCAATATGTACACTTTTGTTGTGCGGAGTACATGGTGGTGGAGGGATACGATTTGTGATATCCGTGAGCACCATGGCAGTTGTTGCGTGAGGAAGCAAAGAATGAAAAGAAAGAGGGGGGAGGGAGAGGGAGGAACATGGGAGGAGAGAACGGGCAGAGGGGGAGAGGGAGAGAGAGGGGAGGAGGAGGAGAGAAGGGGGTAGGGAGGGAGAGGAGAGGAACATGGGAGGAGAGAAGGGGGCAGAGGGGGGAGAGGGAGAGAGAGGGGAGGAGGAGGAGAGAAGGGGGTAGGGAGGGAGAGGAGAGGGAGAGAGGAGGAAGGAGGAGGAGAGAACAAAGGTTTTTTTTTTGAAAAAGTGGACTTTTAGTGTTTGTAGGTTTAAAAAAATGTCAAAAAATGATTTTTTGATGTGTATATATATTGGGAGGGAATTTTAAGTCAAAAATAAGTAAAAATAACTTTTTTGAAAAAAAGTCAAATTTTGGCTCTCAGTGACCCACGTTTTTGCTGATGTGGCCACACCCCTTTACTCCCTTCACTTTCCAAAAGCTAGAGAGAGAAAGTGACCTCTTAGGTCCACATTCTACATGTGTGTAAAAAAAGGCTAGAAAAGTCTACTCAAAACTAGCTTCTTGAATGCCCTTGTCCCCTTAACCCTACACAACATTAGCCTTAATCCCTAAAAATTAGGATTCCTTACAAGGCCCATGCAAGGTTCATATTTCTCCTAATGTGGATGGGTGTAGACATGTTGAATGAATGCTGTCTACATCTAGGGTTTATTCTACTCTTTTACTTGAGTGGTCTTACACACTATGGATTCATCATCGTTATCTCCCAAGTAAAAGAGTAATGTTTTCAAGGTCAATGGTTTAGAAATCCCTGATGCTTCAGATCCGAAATCCCCATACAAGGATTGTACATCCATGTCCATATTAGGAGGTAGATTGTCTAAACATACTTCCTCTGTAGGAGTTGACTTCAGAGTTAGGCTCCCATCATTGATCTCTCTAACTTTTTTCCATAAGTGTCCTGGCCAGTCTTCTTCTACGAATGGAATTCCGTCTAAGGAATCATCGCTATCTGGCACTATAAGTTCCGGCTCTTTTGTTCTTAGGTGGGGTTCTACCACCCCTTCAAATTTTTATTTTTTACTAGCTCTTACCACAAGCTCCTCAGGTTTTGCCATATTTTCGAGCTTGGATCTTTGTTTTTCCATCATCTCTTGAGTGATTCTTACCAAATTTTGATAAGCTTCAAGCCTAGCTGCTTCCATGTCTGGAGAAGGATAATTTTTTCATTTGTTTTCCAGATTTTGGCCTGCTTTAAGTCCCACTTGGTAGGCTTCCAAGGCTGCATTAATAGGCTCAAAAATTTTGTTAACCAAAATTGATCCTCCAGATTTCAAAGTGGTTTCTTTAATTTCACTTCCAGTTTCTTTCACCTTTTCTTAAAATAGCTTTTTTGCTATCTCCTTGATTACAGCCCTTTGTTTCTGTTTTCTCATCTCATACATTTTGCTTCTGCTTCTTTTGGTCTTCTGAGAGGAAAATTTTGTGTTCTCCGAATCATCAAAGGAGTTATGTTTCTTTTTCTTAGCCTGGGCTCTGGTGATTACCTTGATTGGAACAATCGGTTCACTCTCAAATGAGCTACTAGGTATCACTTGGACTACGTTCACTACTGTTTTACCCTTGTTTAAAGGAGTTTTAGGACAATCCTCTGGGAAGTGTCCTCCCTTTTTACAATATTGTATGCAATAAGCTTCAACTGGCTTGAGGTTTTTGTTAGGCTCTGGGCATTCATTCTTCCAATGATCATCTGCACCACAATTATGACAGTTTTTAGTTCTTGGCTTAATCATGGGTCTTATCATAGGAGGTCTAACACCTTGATTAGCTACATAATACATTGGTGCAAGATCTGGTGGAGTGTAAGTCACAAGTTCTTCCATTGGTGGTGGATGTGAATTATACCAATCTCCTTCCACCATTACTGTAGATAGACTAGGCTCGGCATAGGGTGTAACAGACACTAGTGCTTGTTCATCTATGACCCCCTCCGGATGCATGTACTTTACAAGCACTGCATTATGTCCCGAATATGAAGGCTGTTGACCCAACACAGGTTGAGGTCTTTCCATACCCATCAGTGGTCTTGGAGATGGGGCCATATTAAGTTGATTTCTGTACATGGATTGTCCTTGTGGCCTCATATTCACGTACTGAACATTCCCATCATACTTTGGTTGATAATAGCACTCATTTGTCTCATGGTTGGTCCATTTACCCTCGATTGAACACCATTTTTGTGGTCTAATTGGTTGTCCCTGTTGAGGTATCCCTTGCCCTGGTCCTCTCATAGGTGTTTTTTGCATGTTATTCATCATGTCATTCATCCTTTTGAGCATGTATTCTATGGCTAAAAGTGGTGCTGCAACAGCCATTCCCACTTGTGTTAGTTTAATGGATGCTATTTTCTCACTTTGGTTATCCTTAGGGACATCTTCTTTGTTGAAAATATCACAATTGTCTCCTAAGTCAATAGCATGTGACAAACACTACGACTCGTTCTTTTGCAGGTATCTCTTGCTCTGAGCATGTAGCAATGTATTGTTTCATTCGAGTTGCACAATCTCTAACAGATTCACCTTGTTTCTGTTTAAAACTGTAGATTTGAGATACCGTATTGTGTTTGATCCCCATTTTGAAACAAGCAGCTACAAATCCTTGAGCTAATGTATTCAAGTCCATGATTGACCTTGGTGAAATGTTTTGGAACCATATGAATGCTTTTCCTTCTAATGTCATTCCAAACCCCTCGAATTGAGTATGGAAATTGAATATGCATTCTGCTCTTAGCACTTGCTTAAAACTTATTAAGTGGTCATAGGGATCCCCAGATCCATTGTATTTGCTGACCCGTTTCTAAAAATCAGTTGGTCTGACACGTCTATTTGGTTCAACTCTTGGTCTCCTGGCAATTGGTTATGTTCTGAGTCTTTCAAACCAGTATGTTGGAAATAGTGACTCATGTAGCCCTGGACTGGCTTTAGTGTCAGCAGCAACTGGTTTTCTTTGTGATGAGGTGGTTTATGGTTTCTTAACAATACTCTCAGAAGATCTCTCACGGTGTTCAACTCTTGGAATAATTTACGGTGCTTGGCCCAATATCCAATCCCTTATGCCATACCCTTGGAATTTGGTTTGTTCCACCTCCTCTGGAGTCACCATAACAAAGTTATTGTTATAACAATCCCTAAACAGGTAGGTTGGTAGATCTAATGATCCCTTATCTTTGATCTTGAAGACATAGATTATCTTCATGGGTGTTAATTGTCCTGATTTGGCATGCGATGTCCATAGAAGATCCTTGACGTTTCTATCCTTCCAACAACAGAGTCCGATCCTAGGATTGTCTGTACTAAGCCGTTTCAAAGGCTTCAAATCGACTTGATCGAATCCCTCGAATACTAAAGTTTGTGGTCCTTCTTTTGCTGCCATATCTGAAATTATGGTGTTTACTTCTAACCCCCATTTGTCTATCACGTCAGGGTATTTGACTTGTAAATACTCAGTTCAGTTTCTATCCATGTACATTTTTCCTTGTTTGTTTGCCATGATCTCCTCTTCAAACTCAATACCATGGTCATCAATGCGAATAGCATACTCTTCGTTAGGATCCAGGTAAACCTGAGCTCCCTGGCGATTAGTTTTATAAAATGAGAGTATATGCTTCTAACGCACTGTTGTTCTAGTTTCTGAGTGAGTCAAATAGCAAGACATTTCAGATGTTGAATTTTTAAAAGTATCTAAGACTTCTTCAAGGATAGTGTGCAAGGGTTTGCCTTGATTCACATTCTCTTCAGTGGATACTCTATTGGAGGCTTCTCCAAATATGCCTTGGTTTCCTAGTATACGACCAGATCTAAGGTTCATATAGACTTGTGAAGCCTTAGATAGAGTACTTACCATCGAATTGACTGGTTGTCAATTTCTTCCAAGTGACCTGATTGCAATTTCCGTCAAGCTGTCAATTCCTTGTCTGCAACCTGATTCCTCTTTCAATTTTGATCAAGTTAGCTATTATTTCGCAAAGATTCTGTAGTTTTTGCTAGCTATTGTGATTGGTCTATGTGGATCACTTCAAATCGAGCTACGGAAATCAGCAATTGAGACTTTCAGATTCAACTTTGGGAAAAAATCAAAGGACTAATCTGCAACCTGCAAACTTAGTGAACATGTACCACTTGGATCCGATTGAACCCAAAATTTCCCTGTGTCCTTGTATTATGTTGGTCTATCACTGTACAAGTTCAAGTTCAAAAGTCAAAATTGGTGTCTCTGTGTAGTAGTAGTAAATAATCACAATTATTTATTTTTGTCAGTTTTTTGCACTTTTTGGCTTGGTTTGCCAAGTATACAACCTGTTAAGGTCCTTGGGTAAGTTTCACTAAGTTTGGACAAAATTTGTTCAAGTTTAGCAATTGTTTCGTGTCCGCAGACTATCTGGCTTAAGTCGCACTTTTGTGATCCAAATTTCACCAAAATTGATTTTTGTGGTCTACTTGATATGCTTGACCTTGTGGTATACTCAAATGTGCAAAATTATCAATTTTTATAGCAGATGTAAATAATCACGATTATTAACTTCAGCTATGTTTTTGCAAATTTTTTGTCCCAATCTTGACACAGATCTCTTAAGCACCTCAACTAAAGTTCTCTAGCCAAGTTTCACCAAGTTTGGACAATTTTTGTTCAAATGGTCATCAGTTTTGTGTCCGTGGACTGACTTTGCAAATTTGGTCACAATTTTCAATCCAATGATCCAAATCTTACCAAATTTGGTTTCTGGGCTTATTACAACATGATAAAGCTAGTGGTATGCTAGCTTGGTCAAAAAAGTTGAAAAATGGGGCAGATGTAAATAATCATCACTATTTACTACTGGCAACTTTTTGCATCTTTTTGGTCAAGTGATCATGTACACATGTCTATCACATCAATATAAACCTATCAATCAAGTTTCATTGAGTTTAACAAAAAAAAAATCCCAATTTACACTCAAGTTCTCGAAAGTCAGTACAAACTTTAGTTTTTACCCAGTTCTTTGCCAGTTTGGTGATCCAAATTCTATGGCCCTTTACAAAAGTTGTTTGTACACATGCAATGAGTCATTGTATCAACCTTTGTCAGTTTTGAGCTGAAAATAAATAATCGTGATTATTTACTTTAGGCCTAAAATAAACATTTTTTTGCACTTTTTCAATGGACAGTCTTTTCATGAGCTATTTTAAGCTTATAAATCAATTCAAAACTTAATTTGGCCTAAAATGTCAAAAAAAAGTAAATAATCTTAGTTTTTGCAAACTCTTGAAATTTTTACCTCAGTGTGTCCTTGAGCTTACCTACTGGTTCATACAACTTTTAAGCATACTCTCCAGTCGGATTGAGTGGTTTGGAGTCTTTTCGTGCTATTTCTAGCTGTAGACCTGAAATTTTGCAACTTCAAATAACAGCTCATAATTGATTCTTTCGGAGGGAGCAATGTTTTGAAATCCACCTCGGATCCTACTTACCCTACTCCTAAGTTCTAATGCAATAGGGTTGTGGAAAGTGTCCACACACACTCGTTTTCTTGTTTTTTATGGTTTTCTGAGCATTGATATTAAGACTTGTCTCATCTATCAATCATCCTCAAAATCATAATCTAGTTCTACAATCCTACAATCCTAAAGGCACTCAGCAAGTACGATTACTTCCAAGCTACCTCTACACAACAAAAGATGACAATCTTAAGCTATGCGGTTTCTAAAAAGAAAGTTTTGACTCTAGGAGATCCTAGAGGAAGTTAAATGATAACTTCACAAGACGCTCGTGTTTTTTTCTAGTTTACGTCTCTTCGATCCCCAACAACGGTACCAAATGTGGGATGGGTGTCTAAGCTCACTCCTATCTTATTGCAGACATAGTGAGAACCACAAATAAATTGTCAATCCATGGAACGAAGCTGACTCGATTCGTGCATAGAGGCTACAGGAGGCTGTGAATCTCTTAGAAAACAATAAACAGCTCGCATCTAACTCAAGCTACACTCAAGTGACTAAAATCACCAAAAGCCAATTGCTCATTGGCAAACAAATCACATCCGTTACAGCATCATTAGGAGAAATATGAACCTTGCATGGGCTTTGCAAGGAATCCTAATTTTTAGGGATTAAGGCTAATGTTGTGTGGGGTTTAGGGGGCAAGGACATTGAAGAAGGTAGTTTTGAGTAGGCTTTTCTAGCCTTTTTTTTAGACAAATGTAGGATGTGGACCTAAAGGGTTACTTTCTCTCTCTAGCGTTTTTTAAAGTGAAGGAAGCATAGGGGTGTGTCCACATCAGCAAAAACGTGGGTCACAAAGAGACAAAATTTGACTTTTTAAAAAAAATTCATTTTTACTTGTTTCTAACTTAAAACTCCCTCCCAACATATATACATATCCAAAAATAATTTTTTGACTCATTTTTTAATCCACAAGCTTAGAAAGTCCATTTTTTCAAAACTCTTTTCCCCCAAAAAGTAATAAACATTTTGTTCTCTCTTCCTCCTCCCTCCTCCCTCCTCTCTCTCTCTTCCTCTCCTCTCCCTCCCTGCCCCTACCTTCCTCCTCCTCCCCAATCTCTCCCTCCCCCCCCTTCCTCCTTCTCTCCTCCCATCTTCCTCAACCTCTCTACCCTTCCACCTCTATCTTTTCATCATTTGCTTCCTCACGCAATAGCTTCCATGGTGCTCACGGACATCACAAATGGTTTGCTTCCACCACCACGTACTCCGCACACCAAAAGCATACATATTCGCTTACCCACGGCATTTGCACCGAAGACCACTAGTGAAGGTGATCAAAGGTCATCACAGGAACGTCGCAACGCTTGTGAGACCAATGTTGACATTTGGGTGGATGGCCATTTGTACCCTTACGATCCTATAAGCCGCTTCCATCCACCGTTTAATAGCCTTTCCACATTTCTTCAATTTCTTGGGAGGGGAGAAGCAGGCTTGTTAGGCTATTGCAAGCGGTTGTGTATGGGTGCAGGTGCTTCTTTGCATAAGTGGATGCACGAATGTCAAGCTCTTCACCTCAAGACGACGGCATTACAAGAGAGTGTTGCCTCTTTGGAGAGGGTAGTTAAAACTCTTGAACAACAAATGCAAGAAAAGGAGTCCCACATCCAGAAGCTTACCAACACCATCACATACTTGAAAGAAACACCCCTTGGTGCAAGGGAACGCAAACGCACGTATTCGTCCATTGAAACTCTTGCACATTTGGGAGGAGCACGCAAACGACGAGTTACAACCACAAGGTGATTTGGTCTTTACTTGCATGATGCATTCTTACTTCACACTATTTTCTAACATTTATGTTTATTTGTTGCTAGAAACTTCATCCAGGAGGCATGCGGTGGAACAAGCCAAGATGATCGAGTCAACCTTCTCACTAGTTGTCTCAATACCCAGGACGTGATTTCTATCTTACAATCACTTGGAGGTAAGCACATTAAGGATGCAGTCACCAAGGACCTTATGCGTAAATTAAGAAATGTGGTTAGTGATGATGACGTTCAACAAGCTTGTGATGAGGCTGGAATCAGCACCAAAGCCTATCAGGCTATTTTCCAACTCCTAAAGGATGCCCTCAAAGAACATGGCATTGTGGAAAACCTATTTCCCGTTCCTCACAAGGTCAAACTCACAAAGAAGGCCACGAACGAAGATGTGTTCTCCCGCATTGGGACATACCTACACATTGAGGACACAATGCCAACTTCCCTTTATGCTTCGTGCGCAACAAAGACAAGGGGAAAAGGTAAGAAACAATCCATAAGACCTTCGGAGACGGGCTTTCCTTACACAATGTGGAACAATATTTTCGTGGATCTTAGAAGGCTTCAAGAAGCCATGCTTAGATTTTACGAGTTACCTGAAGAAGGTGACACACTTTACTTTTTTCTCTGGTATTATTCTTATCATAGACTCTGAAGTTTAAGGTCTTAGCACTATTTATTTTGTAGCGCTTGGCACAAAAGTAGCTTTTGTGCTGAAACTCGATGAGTGTCAAATAGTGAAAGGCCGAAGGTTAGAGAGGCTAGGTGTCACTCTAATGAACGAGGCCCTTCTGCAAACCAAGCGAAGGGATTCAGTCGAGCCATCTCCCACCCCATCTTTTAGCGTGCAATCAGAGAAAGACATTTGGTGGTTGGGTGCTATTGAGGTGCCCAAAGACACCAATGGAGTACTTTCATGGATTTTTGAGAGAACTCCATGGATCATAGAAGTAATACACTCCCAAATTGCAGGTCAGAAGTTGGAGATTGAGGGTTTTGGTAGTTATGATGTGGAGTGGCACTTAGGTGGGGATTTGAAGACCATAAAGTGTTTGCTTGGCTACAAACAAGGGGCTTCTTCTCTCATGCCTTGTCCATTTTGCACTCGAGGGTACAAACCTAATGGAAAAAAATCACATAAGAGTACTGCAAAGGCCGGTTCCATGCTTCCATGGCAAGGGCATGGAGAACAAGGGTTAGATTGTCGTGATGTCGGAGATGAAGGTAGAGAATGGGAAGCGTCTATTCTGAGATGTCCCATGCTCAATGCCCCAGACCATGATCAAAAGGACCACGCTTGGAATCCAATCTTTTGATTTCCTCTATCGAATGTACATTTTGTACATTACACGCATTCATGCGCATTTTTGATAGGCTATTGAAGCTCCACATTGACTATGCTTTCACAATGAAACCGTTGGAAAAGTCCCAGGAAGCGATTGAAAGAGTGGAGGTACTCTTGAATTCCATTGGCTATCATGGTGGAAATGTGTCTATCGTTGCTGCAAAGAACACAGGGGAGGCCCATGAAATTGCTCAACAAGTGTCAATGAATGGACAAAAAGCTAGACACTTTTTGAAGAAAGTTTCCCAAGGAAAGCCAAGTCGATATGATGCTCAAAACAACTCCAACCACAACAGGCAGGTAACCTTTGGGAGCTTTGGAAGGAGTTATGCAAAGCTACTACCGACAATGATTCAAATGGCGAGCTTGCAAACAAGCGTAAGCAAGTTTGGGTACATTTTGATAAAATGGTCAAGCTTATGGGCCTTAACAGCACAACAGAAGAACAACGCTAATCATTTCAAGAAGCCTTGGCGGATTTTACCAAGGTCTTCACCCTTTCTTGGGGTGAAAATAACATCACACATTACATGGTAAGTCATTTTACATGGTGTATTCATTACAAGGGATTGTTTTTATTTAATAATGTGGATCGTTTACTCATGTGAACAACATATCTTATTTGCGCATGGTGCATTTTTATGCACAAGTACGGATCGCTTGAAATTTTTAGCACTCAAGGCATGGAGAAGTCCCATTATCGAGCAAGGGGAGTGTACTTCAAAAATACTCGACATAGTGGTGGAATGGTGCAATCCAATTATTTGGAGGAGATGTTCAATTGGTTTTTTTGCACAACATTTGCTCGTAAGCTCACAATGGAGCGTGCGTGACAATCCAAGATTTCTATTGAAGTGCGGAAATGGAGTCGTCAAGAGCATAGCAACAAGTGGCAAATGTTGCAAGGTCCCACCAAGCATGCTGCATGGCGGCGATGCAGAGTGCGATAAGGATCAAAGTGGATACTGCGCGAGTCACTAAACGTGAACGCAGGGTCCAACTCTTAGCGACATGTTTATTTAAAAAATAATACTTTTTTTAAAAAAATTAGTGTGAACAGGGCCCTTTTTAAATGGGCCCTTATAAATATTGCATGCTCTCATAAACCACCCATTTCTTAAGAACAGGTGAGCTCTTACCAACGAAATGGCGCGCACCAAACAAACCGTGAAAGAGCATCCGCCTGCCAACAAAAACACCCTCCAAGGATGTGAGAAGCCGTCATGGCTTAAAGGCACAAGAAAACGGCCACGAACGCCTGGCCGTTCCAGGAACTCATCTGGTAGTGGGCATGGTGGTAGGGCACGAGAGTCATCGAGGACTGTTGAATCTCCACCTCCTCAAGATATAACACCTAGAAGGAGAATGAAGCAACGTGCCCAACGCTGGAGAGAGGAAGAGGGCCAACAAACAACAGAGTCCGATAGGGAGCAGCCGTCGCGCCACCAATCACAAGCAGGACCATCCAAGACTCGGGTGGTCCATACAGACACTGAATCAGAGAGTGATCCACCATGGCTACGAGATAAAATACTGCGCACACACCGGGTGGCCATTGGGGGGAAGACATTGCCTGGAGGCCAGGGAGCTCTCCCCACACGACAAGATCGGCAGCCAAGGGAAGAGGAATAATCAGAAGAGGCTGCAAAACCAGCCCCTAAGCATGTAAACAGGCGCAAGTCTAAGTTTTTCAAGAAGCCTAAACGCCGCCCGCCAGCAAATGTGCAAGTGTCCCCAAGACAACCGCAGCGGCACCGAAAAATAGCAAGGGCATTTGCAGAAATCCGCCACTACCAGAAGACGACAGAGCTTTTGATTCGACGCGCCCCCTTTGCTTGCACTGTGAAGGAGGTGCTTCAAAGCTATGGAAATCAGTATAGAATGCAAGCAATAGCGCTAGAGGCTATTCAAGAAGCTGCACAGGCCCACATCATTTCGGTGTTGGAAGATACCAACCTATGCGCCATACATGCAAAGCGAGTGACAATACAACCAAAAGATATGCAGCTTGCATGTCGATTGCGACGAGACTTCGAGAATTAGCCGAAGTTACCCCTCTTTTTGTATTGCACACCCTTATCTTTGTAATGATTTGACTTTCCAATGACAATATGATCAACAGTTGTGTCTACTCTGTCTATTATCTTTGTAATAAAATGACTTTGTAATTTCAAGTTCTGTATGTAATTTCAGTCAATTTCAGTAAATTTGTGCTTTTTAAGTACCCTTGGGGGTAGATAAGCCTATAAGGGGCAAAAAAAAGCCTGGCCACAAGGACACGCAAATGGCCCATCCATCAGTTTTGGATGGGCCATTTGCGCGCCCTTGTGGCCAGGCTTTTTTTTGCCCCTTGTAGGCTTATCTACCCCCAAGGGTACTTAAAAAGCACAAATTTACTAAAACCTATTGGTTTTGCAACATATTTTTACATGGATCCTTGTGGACACCCTTTTTTGGCCATTTCAAGCTTTGAATTCCCTATAGGATATTTTAAAAAAAAACATATTGTGAAACCAAGTGTCTATGCAACATTAATTTGGATTTTTCAAATGTCCAATGTAATTGGACTTTTTGGTGGAGGGGTGTACTAGGTAGAGCTAAAGCAGGTGATAGTGTGATGGAAACTTCATTTCATAATTGATTTTACCTTTTCTAGTATCCTTGAGTGTGAACATATGCTGGAATTGCCATAAAAAGGGTGCATCTAAATTAATGATGCAAAACCAATTCATTTCAATAAATTTGTGCTTTGTAAGTATCCTAGGGGGTAGATAAGCCTACCAGGGGCAAAATAAAGTCTGGCCACAAGGGCGCGCAAATGGCCCATCCAAAACTGATGGATGGGCCATTTGCGCACCCTTGTGGCCAGGCTTTTTTTGGCCCTTGGTAGGCTTATCTACCCCCTAGGGAACATAAAATACCTAAATTTATTGAAATTGACTGAAATTACATACAGAACTTGAAATTACAAAGTCACTAATCAAAACAATTTTCATATCACCAATTGAAACAATTTTCAAGATTGACGAATCACGTTCAAAAGAATTTGCAAGATAGAGAGACAATTTCAAATATTTTTTATTACTTCCAAAACGGTGATTTTACATCCTGTATCTGAGGAGTTCATAATTTTTTTGACCATTCCCTGGCACCTATTTTGCGCGTAAGGCAACTCCCCAGTCAAGAGGGACTGCGCTATGGCCTTTGGGTCAGTTGAGCCAATGGAAGCATGTATCCCTATCTGGGCAAGCACTTTACCACGAAAGCCAGTGCCAAACACTGTGCATACAAGGGATCTACGCACTAGGAACACTTGATGCGCAGTTTGAGCAATGGTGCTTAAACACAAAAACTTGCTCAAAGCTTTTAACGACCAAGTCATAAAATGGGCTCGGGGAGTAAATTCATTATGGATAATGGCCACATCGCCAGGGGGGAGTTGTCCTAGGTAATGCGCAAGGGAAGCTTGAGGTCCAAAGCCCGTCCGCTTGCCACCCGTCCTTGCAACAAAATCATCAACCTCCACGACATCCTGTCATAAACCGATGAAGGTTGAAAAAAAAGACAATGAAGGAATAAAATAGTAACATGAAATTTAGGATACAGTTTACCTCCTGCTCCTTGTCTTCCTCCTCCCTGTTGCCCTTTGCATCCAAGTCAATGCTCCCATGCACCACATATACGACCTTTGGATCATCAGATGGGAGGTTGCATAATGGCATAGGCATCCTAGCAGCCTCAACCTTGGCTTGCGTGGCTTTGAATTCTTCATCAGCCACGTGCAACTGCTCTGCTACCGGACCTCCGCACATACAACTACAATAGTGTCAGCAACAGAGTCCCCATCTGGCAAGAGCTTGCTTTCTAGGGCATCTGGCGTATTGTCTAAGGGACATTTGGTGCTGTTGCATAGCACGCTCAAGCATTCATCGATGCGCAGGCCAAATGATTTCTCCAAATCATGCAGGAACACATACTCCTCCCCATCCACTAACACTGAGGAGAAGCGGCTGATTTCTACCTCTGGGATAGCCACATCCGTCAGTGGTAGTGGCACTGGAGTGTCACTAGGGCTAGCCGCAACTATGGATTTCTCAACCACTTCCTCAAGACCCCTAGGGTACTCGAGCCGGTGTTCCTTTCCTTCCGCTTTGCAGGGTTCATGGGGATAACCTGCTGCTCCTTGGTGTCCTTGATAAAGGACCCAACCTGAAGGTGTGGTAAGCGAAGCTCCTCCAAATCTGGTTCCTCGCTCACCAAGAAGATAAATGTTGCGAGCCGAGAAAGGTACTCCACCCCCAACTTGCGCTTCTTGAGCGCTGACACCCCTGGGGCTTGCTCGTCCAAGTAATGACGTGCATCGGTTGCAATTTCTTGGAATCGTTGCAACCGCTTGGAGAATGGGCGATCACCTTTGTGTATATAGCGCAAAAGATCGCAAGGCACCCATATCCCTACATGTGGGGGGATAGATACATAATATTTTATGATGTGCTCCTCCATGAATGCAAAAATCTCGGCAAATGCATCCATGTGAAGGGCAACTGTGGCATCAAGGTCAGGGAGATGAGTAAAAAAGGTGTGGAGGTCCAACTTCCCTTTGTATTTGGTGTCCTCGAGGAAGAGGATGAAGCGTGAAAAAGGGGTGGATGTGGCTGCAGATGCAGAGGCTGTGGAAGTATCCATGTCTAGCCTGGGGTGTAGATAGAGAGTGGAGGAGCTCAAGAGTTGCAAAAGTGAAAATAGTGAATGAGTTAGGTGGCCTCCCTTTTATAATGGACCCTTTTTTTAAGACATTCAAAAAAGGCACTTTCACCAAAAAAATGATTTCTCATCCCAATGCAAAAAATTATATTCAAAGGCATGATTTGCGGAAGCAAATCATGTTGATTATAGCGGGGATCAGTTTGAAAATTGCAAGAGTTACAAAGTTATAAGATCGATAGCATAGTTCCATCCATCCCCCAGCCCTCCTCAACCTTCAATTTATCTTCCATTCTCTTCCCAATTTGCGGACATTCATTACAATAAGCATCCAATGATCGACAAACCATGATGTATTGAAAATATGGTGGAAGGATTCTCACCTTGTGACCTTGTAAACAAAATTGTGCTTGTTGAAGGGCCTCAAAACCCATAATAACCAAATGTTCTCGAACATTACTGAGAGTCCAATGCTTGTTCACTTGGACTCCCTCCAAAGCATCGTTGGGCATCTTCACTGCAATGTCAAAGCTTGCAATAGCACCGTCTACACTCTGTAAGGGAGTCCACACTCCAAGCTTGCACATCCAACGATCATAGTGAAATCGTATGTACAAGGAGGTGAGGGATTTCAATAGCGCATTCCAATACCTGAAGCTCCAACCTTACAACGGTACCGGTCCCCGTTGTGCATGCCCTCCACAAAACCCCAGTCCTCTTCTAAAAGCCTTCCTAATTCCTCGTAATGCGTATCTTTACATACAAGCATTGTGGTAGTCTCCACAAATCTAAACTCTTTAAAAATGTGCACAAAACAATGAATAAGCAAACACCAACTCAAGCCCACAGACCTAGAAGCTTTAGAGTATTTCAAAGAGTTTTGGACATCCATTATCATCTTTTGCTTGAAAGATGCTACCGACCACAAATCTGGCACCGGCCACTCCATACTTAATAAGGAAGTTACTTTGATGGGTTCAAGCGTTCCAAAGGCTTGTGTAGAAGTAGGGACAATATAGGAGTGAGAATAGAAGAAAATCCTTCTTTGAACCAGTTTGGTTGGGCAAAGATGTGGGAACATTATTGCTCCAATATCTGCATATATAGCATTGAATGTGCCGGAGAGACTATGTAGTGGCTGCTCCTCCACCAACGTGGATGGAAATATGATTATAAATGCATGACAAATCTTAAGTATGAATCCATAATAACATTACACTGTGATTTCACACCTAGCTTTGTATTCTCAAAACATGTACTTACAATGTGTTGGAAATCGAGGTGGTTGTTGCAAATGCATGGTTGACATTGAGAAAACATGTTGCACAATGGCTACGGTCCCCTTGTCTTTGCGGTTCTTGAAGCCAAGGAGCTTTCCTTTCCAATGAAGATCCAAGTTTGCACGATTCCGTACACGATGAGGGCCAATAGCAGATGGTTGCATGTATACCCAAGCACCTTTGGTGAACTCTTGTGGCACCCACTCATCATCTACACCTCTAGTGTTGTGGCATGCAAGTGTTGTGACCTCATCCTTTGGCCGCTTTGCGAAGTAGAGTTGGCCATGGTTGAACAAAGAAAACTAGGAGGAGGAGAAGGACCTTGCTTGTTGCTACAATGTACAGAGGATAAAGTGATATGAGAAGGTGGTTAACCCTTGTGGCAATGGGAGGAGAAGGTGGATAACCCTTGCTTGGTGTGGCAATGGGAGGAGAAGGTGGATAACCTTTGCTTGGTGTGGCAATGGAAGGTGGTAGGGGAGGAGAGAGGAGCTTCCTTGCTGCAGCAATGGAGATGCTGTAGAGAGAGAGAGAGAGTGTTGGAGTGAGCTTACCCACTGGTTCATACAACTTTTAAGCATACTCTCCAGTCGGATTGAGTGGTTTGGAGTCTTTTCGTGCTATTTCTAGCCGTAGACCTGAAATTTTGCAACTTCAAATAACAGCTCATAATTGATTCTTTCGGAGGGAGCAATGTTTTGAAATCCACCTCGGATCCTACTTACCCTACTCCTAAGTTCTAATGCAATGGGGTTGTGGAAAGTGTCCACACACACTCGTTTTTTTGTTTTTTATGGTTTTCTGAGCATTGATATTAAGACTTGTCTCATCTATCAATCATCCTCAAAATCCTAATTTAGTTCTACAATCCTACAATCCTAAAAGCACTCAGCAAGTACGATTACTTCCAAGCTACCTCTATACAACAAAAGATGACAATCTTAAGCTATGCGGTTTCTAAAAAGAAAGTTTTGACTCTAGGAGATCCTAAAGGAAGTTAAATGATAACTTCACAAGACGCTTGTGTTTTTTTCTAGTTTAGGTCTCTTTGATCCCCAACAACGGCACCAAATGTGGGATGGGTGTCTAAGCTCACTCCTATCTTATTGCAAACATAGTGAGAACCACGAATAAATTGGCAATCCATGGGACGAAGCTGACTCGATTAGTACATAGACGCTACAAGAGGTTGTGAATCTCTTAGAAAACAATAAACAGCTCGCATCTAACTCAAGCTACCCTCAAGTGACTACACTCAATAAACAATAAACAGCTCGCATCTAACTCAAGCTACACTCAAGTGACTAAAATCACCAAAAGCCAATTGCTCATCGGCAAACAAATCACATGCGTTACAGCATCAAACGACATCCAAACGTTATGAAACTTCTAGGAAAATTTTATGACCTAAGCACACATGCTTATGGTCTCAATTTCCACTTTAGGTCAAGTGCAAAAATTGCGATTATTAACAATGGTGGATTTTTGACCTAGTCGTTTTCAACCCAGAATGCATCTAAATGCTTAGCAATTTTGACCCAATACCTCGCCTATGCTTAGTAACGATGCCAAAAGCTACGAAATATCATGAAATGCTTACATCAATGCGTAGAGCTCTTAACTGCGGTTGCAACGCATCAGACGCGACTGCAATGTGACAATCGAGAAGGGAGTAGGAAGCACGAGAAGGAGAGAAGTGAGTGTCGTTAGCTCACGCTGTGTATTTCATTATCAAGAACTTAAAAATAACTTACAAAAATTGGCTTTTATACCTTAGCCAGAGTTTTTGGTGCTCGAAACTAATAATCTGGGAGCTCTAACCAAAGATGGGTAAAGACAGGTTGATACAATCTGGAATCTTATAGCTTTGGCTCATCAAATTACAAAGTTTTTTTAGAAAATAAGAGTTACAATATTCTCAATTTATCAAAATAATAAGTGTTTTTACAATGAGAGCTCCAAAAAATGATATCCGAGTTAGCTTGCTGCTAACAATGCGCTCAAACAGGTGCCGAATGATGCATACCCATAGCAACTGCAAGTGACTTCCACTTGCCAGTATATCACTCTACTCTAGCTACATGTACCTGCGTGAAACACTTGTACTTGTATCTATAACTTGTAACTTGTAATTTGTAATGTGTAATCTACAACCTGTGATCCTGAAGCTGAAGGTACTCAAAGAAGATCCTCCATGGGAGCGCCAAAAGAATGTGAGCGGTATGGAAACACACACAGCGTCTCTATAATCACCCAACACACACTCTTGGGATGACACACACACACACACACACACACACACACACACACACACACACACACACACACACACACACACACACACACACACACACACACACTGGGACACCACTCAGCTTACACAACCCACCCGGTTGAGACAGGGAACACACCGATGGAGTGAGAGGAGAGAGACTATCCATTTGCCCACTCAACACAGAGACACACATACACAACCACCCAAAAAACTCAGCTCAAAAGAGAAAGATTCTTGATGTTTAGATACAATTGAGCTTTGGCCAACACCGATGGGGCATATAGCTCACACAATATGGATGAAATATGCCAGATACAATGACAAATTTGAGCAGAGGCTTCGCTCACAGGAGAAACTTACATAGCCAAAACAACAGAAAAATAGTGAGGAATTTTGCAAAATGGATAGTGCCATTGCATCCGGAAGGCCCAAAACCCTAGTCTACAATATCAAAGTGCTCAAATCCGACCTCGGATGAGCAGTTATGGCCAAAACAATCTCCAAAAATAGTAACAATTGAGTTGTGGTTGTTCCTCCTCTTCTCTCCATGTTTTTTCTGGTTTCTCTCAGGTTTTTCAGTGTCCACACTTCACTTTATCCCTTGGGCACCTTTGGCCTCTTGATTGACCTCAAACGGACCCCGAACAGTTCAAAAAATGACCACACAGTGCGTTTTTGTTACCCTTCTACATCCATCCACACACCTGGCACTCAACTTTTTCCAGTAATGCATCCCACAATCACATGAAGTGTCCCCAAATATAGTTCTCATGATGACCTTTCTACATAATTCATCACAAGAAAACACTCCCGTTGTGTCTGTACTTATCCACATGCAAGTCTTGATCCCCTTCGACCTCCTGACACCATTGGTTGCCACTTGACGCACCTGCTTACCTCATGGCATCGGCCCGCTGATAGCTTCCTCGAGAAGTTTTACGCTCTACCAACTCCTCATTATTATATAAAAACACACTGATATTGGTGACGATGAAAATCGATGTACTATGTACACATTGTCCTACTTGTACACATGTGGGCCCCACGTAACCACCTGGCTCTGGACAATGGGAATTATTTATTGGATGCACCATGCATGTGTATATACATATGTGCAATCACTTATTTCAAAAAAATCCTAACAGCGTACTAATCAATCATACATTGAGGGTGCTTCTATGGTGGTCTAGTGCAGTCCTTTCCTTCTTTCCTTCTATTTTTGAGCATGTGAGGCTCCTAATAATTAGTGCTTAATCTCCTCATAAAGGTAATTTAAAGTGTGTGCGGAAGTCCTTAAGCTTCCATGGATTCTTGTTTGATGGTGAATCAAAGGAATACTCTATGGTTTTTTTATTGTGGTAAATTGGTATTGTTCTCGTGTTGATGGTCCAACGCTACCTACTTCAGTGAAAGAGAATTGAGTTTTGTGTGGATCATATTCTTTTGAGAGTAGAGATTACATGCCTAAATTTTAAGTGTTTTCTTTGTTTTTCTTCTTCAAATAAGTATGTTTCTCATCCGCTAAGCTGCGAACTCTCATAGCCAGAGGCCCGATGCCTTCCCACTTGTCTCACAAACTTCTTCACATACTTTTTGGTGAACCCAATGAAAAATAAATTGGGGTGAGGGTTCAAAAGCTTAAGTGAAATCTTCATAAAGTCAATTTAAGCTATGGAATACCAAGGTATGTGCTTTGATGCAAGCATAATGCAGATGTTTCATGTCTTTGCCATGTTTATGTAGCAACAACAAGCTACTGAAAGGAGGGAGATTTCTTCAACCAAACCCCTTCAATTTGTGGGGAAGAAAATGGATCAATATAATGGTAAAAATTTATCTAAATACTTGAGGAATTATGTTAAAGAAATGGAGTTAAATAGGGTGCCTTCAACACATGACAACATTTTTTGAGCTTGTCGTACGTTATTGAGTTTTGAGCAAATGTAAGCGATATAAGAGGTGCGCATGGTGAAGACTGGGAAGATTTTAAGAAATATCTTAAGCAACAATATTTCATGGAGGACTCCAACAAGTAACAAATAGGATATTCTTGTAATGGGTTCCTCCCCAAAAGGAAGGACTATCTCCTATGGAGTTGTTAAGGGAGTTTGAGCGGTGACGATATGCACGATTGTCAATAATAGAGCATGTTACCTTGGATGATGAGAAGGTTGAATTTTTGTGCAAGCTATATGTACATAAATCCAAGAGAAAATAGATCTACTTCTAGAGGACAAGAATATCATATAGGACCTGAAGTTAAAATGGAAGGATGTTTGAGGACCGCTTCTTCTACTAGTCTCGCATGTAGCCAAGCTTCCTATTGTGAATCAAAATATTGATGGGACTTCCATGCTAGATTATCTTGTCAAAGTTATACATGAGATGAGATTCAAAGATAAAGGAAAACCATCAAGGCAAAAGTTTCAAAGTAAAGAAGGTTCTGTGCACGTGTATATTGTGTGATAGTAATGATCATGGTAGAAGGGATTGTGATAGCTTTAATGATGCTTTAGAAAAGCATTGTTTCTTTTTTGAACATTTTAAAATTCACTTGAAGGAAACAGGTTTGCTATTGGAACAAATTTTGGAAAAGGAGGTGTGCACAAGCTTATGGAATATATACCAACCATCCATAGTAGAAGTTGCTAACTATGGGGCAAAGATTGAGTATATCACAGAAAAAGGCTTCAAACACATTGAAGATGTCCGTGAAGTAATTTCCAATATACATTTTCATTGTCTAATAAAGTGACTAGAGAAGTGCTTCATCAAACAGGCAATAGTATACGCCAAGAAACAAGGTGGGATGATCTAGTGGACTCATTATCAATGAGTTATTATACTTCCATAAGTCAAAATAATGAAGCCATTGTAGAAGAAAAACATAGGAATGCTAATGGGGATGAAGGACCCTCAAAGCAGACTACATGAAGTGGAGGAATAAAGGATTTCATACCTTCTCAAGGTTCTTAACGTCACAGTTGCCTCCTCCTCATGAAGTGCCTATGGACAAAGCATCAATCAAAAAGAAGAAGGTGCAGCAAAACCTAAAGCAAATGGCCATGCTTACAAGTTACAATCTGGCATAGAAGCTATTACAAACTTGAAGAAGGTATTGGTAGAAAGGATGTTGAATAGCAAGGTTGAGTTTAGATTGGTTTAAGTCCTTGGCATAGCTAATAACGAGTTCCATGAGGAGATCATTGATATATTAAATAAAAAAGGCAAACTCTAACGGAATCAAGTTCTTTACGATTACAAGTTGAGAAAGAGACATTAAACACAGAAGGGATACATATTCATTGAAAGAATTGTGAAGATGATAGTGTGGTGGGGTGCTTCAGTCTTTTAGGAAAGCAAAGCAAGTTCAATTTGTGGATGTTGATGATGAAGATGAACCCACTCAATGAAGCCACGACTCTAAAAGCCATTGGGCAAGAGCTACAATAGAAATAGAAACCTTGGTGAACGTGGGTGACCTTGAGAAGCCATATGTTGCATTGATAGATGATGGCTTTTAAATGAATCTAATGTCCTAAAGACTCTACACAAAGGGCAAGTGGCCAATAGATACAAAGGAATCTTTTAAAGAAATGAAGGTTGGATGTGAGGATTTATTGACCAGAGAAGAAATGAAGGTTTCATAGATATGGTTTCACGGCATGGTAAGGCTTTTGCTTTTGAGCCACATGAAATAGGTTGTGTCAATCCTAGTGTTTTCACTCCTATGGTAGTTTTTAATATCCCTCGGGTTCTTCGACTCTACAACCGATACCAGTTCCAAAAGCTCATTTGCCAAAGTTGATAGAACTATTGAATGAAAAGATTAGCATGAGTATATTTGAGCTTTCATATGCACCATATTCTAATAGGTGGTTTACAATGCCCAAGAAGAATGGAACCTTGCATTTTATTCAAGATATGCAGCCCATAAATAAGTTTACCATCAAGAATGCGGGTCTAGAACATGTAGATGAATTTATAGAGGAATTTGCAGGAAGAGCAAGCTACTTAATGGGAGACCTCTACCAATCTCAACTAGCTCTCGAAAGTAGAGATCTGGTAACTATGAAGACACCTTTGGGCCCACTAGTAAGAATGTGTACCTTTCCTCAAAGAGCATCCAATTCAAAAGCACATATGATGAACGGAATGAATAAGGTTCTAAATGAATTCATATTGGGAGTCACAATGCCATTTATTGATGATGTGCATATTAAAGGATTTGAAGACAAAGAAAAAGATATATCTACAGCTTTGAGGGGGTGTCATAAGGTTGTTTCATTCCCCATAGTAGATTGTGAGAAGATCCAGTTTAGATTGGAAGAAATTGATCTTACTCTATCAAGGAAAAAGTCTATATTTGGAGTCTATATTGTGGGGCATATGTGTGGTCCGTATGGTAGAAATCCATGTGCACAAAAGGTGAATGCAATCCAAAACATGAAAACAACATTTACAAGTATAAGTGATGTTCGAAGATTTTTTGGGTGCATGTGTCTTCTACCTCATATGGATGCTACATTATGCACATATAGGATATCCTCTTTATCCATTGTTGGGGAAGAGTCAAAAGTTTCAATGGCAAGTAGATCATACAAAATCTATGAAGAAGTTTAAGAAGCTACTTCTTTCATCACCAACCTTGAGGATGGTAAACTAAGAGTCTAAAAGGCCTATGATTGTGACACTATATATGATTCCTATAGGGATTAGATGTGATATTGGATAGGATTGTAATGGAATTGATATTTTGGTAATTACTGCAGCTAACATGTGGAAAAGGCTTGACCAAGCTAGGTCTCTGTGAATGGATATATATTTTATGTGCATTCTATTAATCAAAGTACTCTCTTATGAGCTTTGGCCATTTATGACCGACTGGCCAATTTGTACTCACTTTGACCATTCAAGAAATCTATAAAGTAAATACGTGCAAGAGGGAAATGCTCACTCTTGCACAAGGGGAGATTGCACCTAGTGTCTGTGTTACTCTTCTCTTCTCATCCCTCTCCTCTCTCATCGTGCCGGCATAGCACTCCGCTCTAGGAGGGCCACCGCATTATCTGTTTGTAGCAGTGGTATCAGAGCACAAGGCTACGCTCTTGGTAATAAACAATCATAGAGGTTTACAACTTGGCATCCGAGCAAAAATTAAATCTGTGCGATTTGGAACTAGAGATAAGTGAAACTACACAATTCTTTTCTATTTTATATAATTTTATCATTTTTTTCTCTCTCTTTGTTGAGGCAAAATCTTCAAAGACCTCAACATTAATTTTGTATTACTTTGTGATTAGCATATGAGGTTTGAATAGAGAGTACAAATAACAATGTTCTATATAGTAATATTAATAGTGCTAATATAATGGTTAGTACTCCTAATATAATAATATCAAAATAACTATTAGTGATCTACATATTTGATTAAGCGAAATTCTTAATGTGATCGGGGATATGTGTAGTAAACACAAAAGAAGTAGTAGAAGACAAAGTAGAAGCTGACTAAAAGTTTTAGATGGAGTTTCAAGGAAACGTGAAAGTAGTATAAGACGAGGAGGTTTCTCTTTGTCATTATGAGCACCTATCCTATGTAGAAGAATAGAATACCTACAAAAGGAGTGTCATTTTGAGGTTTGGTTAAAAAGGATAAACATGGTAGGACTGGTGGTGATTGTCATCGTCCCTCATACGCATTAAAAATTAAAATAAAATAAAACTTTACTCTCTAACGTGGGAAACAACCCACTCAAAAATTGTATATATGTATATATGTATATATATATATATATATATACATATATATAAAAGTATATATAACAATGAAGATCTCTGTAGTTGATGATTACTAGTAGTACGTGCATGCTGTAGAGTGACGACGGTGACCACAAATTGGCGCATCACTTGATGGCAGATTGTCCAGGCCAACCCTGCAATACAAAAGCATGATTACTGCATTGCAAATAGTGACCTCTTCAATGCCTTCTTGTTGGATAAAGTCGAGTGACATTTATTGGAGTTGATCGGTTCCTAGACCAAATAGAGCTGGTGACAATGGAAATCCTTGTTTAGCCCCAATAGTGCTTGCAAAAAGTTCTCAAATTCCTCTTCCCATGCTCAATCGACATATCACCTTCTCATAGATTCGAGAAATTGCAAGCATAAACTCACTTGGCACTCGAGTTCTTCCATCCTTCTCCATAAATTGCTACATAGAATCATATCAAAGGCTTTCTTTGAAGTCCACAAAGTAGCAATACAATTGATTGCCTTTCAACCAACTTTCCTCTATGAGAACACAAAGAGTGACGAGATGGTCAATGGTGTTATGATGTCGACAAAAACCTGCTTGTCCTTTTGAATGCTTTCCATTCTTTTCAGCTCAATCACTTATTTTTATCTCCACCATGCATGCAAACAACTTTTCCATAGAAGACCCAATTATTATAGCCCAACAGTTATTTGCATTCTTTATATCCCCTCCTTTATGCAAAGGGTTGACCCAAATAGTGCTTCAATTATAACCCCTCCTTTATGCAAAGGCTTGACTCAAATAGTGCTGCAATTATATCCCCTCTTTTATGAAAAGGCTTAACTCAAATAGTGCTTCAATCAGAAGACATACCATGTTGAAGTGCACAATTGAACATATCACACATTCAATCATGTGTAAAATCTCCCATCCATTTAGTCATTTCCACCTTGATAAAATTCCCGCTATGCAAGTGACCAACTTTTCAAGCCCACCGCACACATCCTCATTAGTAGTAAAAAAGAGGGCATACATGGGTGTGAACCATAAAATGGCATTATTTCAGCGTTTTGTTGCTCATATAATTGCTTACAATGCGTATACATATCCATCTATACTATATATAATGCAGGTTAACTTTTCAAGGAAGGAGAGGGTCTCCACGTATCACTCTCTGGTTCACTTCAAAAAAACCTTACAAAACATCTAATCTAAAATGCAAAAATAAAGGGTAAGATTGAAAGAAATGAAAGCCAACCTTACAAAACATCTAATTTAAAATACAAAGGTGAAGGATAAGATTGTAAGAAATGACAGCCTTTGTAGAATGTATGAAATGACAAGCTTTTTAAAATGTAAAGTCAAAAAACTTTCTATTCTTTATCAAATAAATGTTCCAATTTGATTGCACATAACAAAAAAGGGATAATTTTAGTGAAGGTTTTGTTAATTAATACAAATTTACTTTTTGAAGATATGGCAAAAAAGAGAGAACTTTAGTGGGGATTTTGCTATTTAATGAAAATTTCATTTTTGAAGATATATTTGGCTTTATCTTTTCAAGGGGCTTCTTTCAAGACTAATATTGGTAATTTTTTAAATTTTTTTGAAATTGTGTATTTCTTTAAAGAGCTTGAGAAAAGAAAAAAACTCGTCTAATGTCGACTTGGGGTTGTGTCGCTTTGAGGACATGCATGACATGCAAATGCATGGGTCGTTCTCCACGTTATTAACCATGAGAGAGAGAGAGAGAGAGAGAGAGAGAGAGAGAGAGAGAGACCATCACATTGCCTTTGTGTGTGTGTGTGTGTGTATGAGAGAGAGAGAGAGAGAGAGAGAGAGAGGGAGAGAGAGAGACCATCGCATTGCCTCTGTGTGTGTGTGTGTGTGTGTGTGTGAGAGAGAGAGAGAGAGAGAGAGAGAGAGAGAGAGAGAGAGAGAGAGATTTTACC